>NC_143034.1:575000-582500 GCF_057628025.1 Oncorhynchus mykiss | reverse complement strand
TATAGACACTCTCCCCCCCCCCCCCATTACTACCACCAATCAGAACAGCAGTATAGACACTCTGCAGAGCCAGTTTGTTGGGGGTGTAAGGTAAGGGGGGTGGGGGGTGGGTGGGGGGGGGGGCAGCAGTAGAGCCAGTTTTGTTTGGGGGTGTAAGGTAAGGGGGTGGGGGGGGGGGCAGCAGTAGAGCCAGTTTGTTTGGGGGTGTAAGGTAAGGGGGGGGGGGGGGGGGGCAGCAGTAGAGCCAGTTTGTTGGGGGGTGTAAGGTAAGGGGGTGGGGGGGGGGGGGCAGCAGTAGAGCCAGTTTGTTTGGGGGTGTAAGGTAAGGGGGGGGGGAAGCAGTAGAGCCAGTTTGTTTGGGGGTGTAAGGTAAGGGGGGGGGGGGGGGCAGCAGTAGAGCCAGTTTGTTGGGGGGTGTAAGGTAAGGGGGGTGGGGGGGGGGGGGGCAGCAGTAGAGCCAGTTTGTTTGGGGGTGTAAGGTAAGGGGGGGGGGGGGGAAGCAGTAGAGCCAGTTTGTTGGGGGGTGTAAGGTAAGGGGAGGAGGGCAGCAGCAGAGCAGTTTGTTGGGGGGGGGGGGGGGGGAGGGCAGCAGAGCCAGTTTGTTGGGGGGTGTAAGGTAAGGGGGGTGGGGGGGCAGCAGTAGAGCCAGTTTGTTGGGGGGTGTAAGGTAAGGGGGGGCAGCAGTAGAGCCAGTTTGTTGGGGGGTGTAAGTTAAGGGGGGGGCAGCAGTAGAACCAGCTTGTTGGGGGGTTGTTAGGTAAGGGGGGGGGGGCAGCAGCAGAGCCATTTGTTGGAGGGTGTAAGGTAAGGGGGGGGGGGGGCAGCAGCAGAGCCAGTTTGTTGGGGGGTGTAAGGTAAGGGGGGGGGGGGGCAGCAGCAGAGCCAGTTTGTTGGGGGGTGTAAGGTAAGGGGAGGGCAGCAGATGTTCTAACGCGGGAGATACGCCTGTTCTCTGTTTTACTGTGTGTGTGTGTGTGTGTGTGTGTGTGTGTGTGTGTGTGTGTGGTAGGACATGTGATAAGGAGTATAATAGAGGAGATATTTTTAGCTTCTGAGGCCCAAAGAATGTTTAAATAGATCACAGACTTTCCTTCACTGACCCTGACACACACACACACACACACACACCCACACACACACACACACACACACACACACACCCACACACACACACACACACACACACACACACACACGATCTTTCACACCTTTCAAATACGCTGCTGCTACTCTAAACTTCCGAATTCAACTGTATCTCTGATGTCCCTTCACCCCTACCTACATGTACATATTACCTCAACTACCTAGTATATCTGTGTATTATCTATCCTGTCTAGTCCCTTTACCCCTACCTACATGTACATATTACCTCAACTACCTAGTATATCTGTGTATTATCTATCCTGTCTAGTCCCTTTACCCCTACCTACATGTACATATTACCTCAACTACCTAGTATATCTGTGTATTATCTATCCTGTCTAGTCCCTTTACCCCTACCTACATGTACATATTACCTCAACTACCTAGTATATCTGTGTATTATCTATCCTGTCTAGTCCCTTTACCCCTACCTACATGTACATATTACCTCAACTACCTAGTATATCTGTGTATTATCTATCCTGATGTCCCTTCACCCCTACCTACATGTACATATTACCTCAACTACCTAGTATCTCTGTGTATTATCTATCCTGATGTCCCTTCACCCCTACCTACATGTACATATTACCTCAATCACCTCAACTACCTGGTACCCCAACACATGGATTTGGTAATGGTACTCCTGTATATAGCCTCATTACTACTTCGTACTCCTGTATATAGTCTCATTACTACCTGATACTCCTGTATATAGTCTTATTACTACCTAATACTCCTGTATATAGTCTCATTACTACCTGGTACTCCTGTATATAGCCTCATTACTACTTCGTACTCCTGTATATAGCCTCATTACTACCTGGTACTCCTGTATATAGCCTCATTACTACTTCGTACTCCTGTATATAGTCTCATTACTACCTGATACTCCTGTATATAGTCTCATTACTACCTGGTACTCCCTGTATATAGTCGCATTACTACCTGGTACTCCTGTATATAGTCTCATTACTACCTGGTACTCCTGTATATAGCCTCATTACTACCTGGTACTCCTGTATATAGTCTCATTACTACCTGGTACTCCTGTATATAGCCTCATTACTACTTCGTACTCCTGTATATAGTCTCATTACTACCTGATACTCCTGTATATAGTCTTATTACTACCTAATACTCCTGTATATAGTCTCATTACTACCTGGTACTCCTGTATATAGCCTCATTACTACTTCGTACTCCTGTATATAGCCTCATTACTACCTGGTACTCCTGTATATAGCCTCATTACTACTTCGTACTCCTGTATATAGTCTCATTACTACCTGATACTCCTGTATATAGTCTCATTACTACCTGGTACTCCCTGTATATAGTCGCATTACTACCTGGTACTCCTGTATATAGTCTCAGTACTACCTGGTACTCCTGTATATAGCCTCATTACTACCTGGTACTCCTGTATATAGTCTCATTACTACCTGGTACTCCTGTATATAGCCTCTTGTCTACCTGGTACTCCTGTATATAGTCTCATTACTACCTGGTACTCCTGTATATAGTCTCATTACTACCTGGTACTCCTGTATATAGTCTCATTACTACCTGGTACCCCTGTATATAGCCTCATTACTATCTGGTACTCCTGTATATAGCCTCATTACTACCTGGTACTCCTGTATATAGCCTCATTACTACCTGGTACTCCTGTATATAGCCTCATTACTACCTGGTACTCCTGTATATAGCCTCATTACTACCTGGTACTCCTGTATATAGTCTCATTACTACCTGGTACTCCCTGTATATAGTCTCATTACTACCTGGTACTCCTGTATATAGTCTCATTACTACCTGGTACTCCTGTATATAGTCTCATTACTACCTGGTACTCCTGTATATAGTCTCATTACTACCTGGTACTCCTGTATATAGTCTCATTACTACCTGGTACCCCTGTATATAGTCTCATTACTACCTGGTACTCCTGTGGCTGTAGCTTCGTTATTGTTATTTTACTGTGTTACTGCTTCCTATTCCATGTTATGCTAATGTGACAATGTGACATTTGACAATTTATTTTATTTTATTTTATTTGTACATTCTGTATTACCATCTGGTTCAGTCTCTTCATTATACAACAGAGGTGTGTGTGTGTGGTTTGCGTGTGTGTGTGTGTGTGTGTGTGTGGGGGGGGGGGGGTTGTGTGTGTTAATGTGTGTGTGTGTGTGTCTGTGTGTGTTTGTGTGTGTGTGCCTGTGGTGTGTATGTGTGTGTGTGTGTGTGAGTGTGTGTGTGTGTGTGTGGTTACCTGACAGAAACAGAGAACTCTCCTGGTGAACTCTCTGACTCTCTAACCAGGAACACTCCTCTCTCCTCCCAACGCAACCGTTGCTCAGCCTGCTGCCTGGACACACGTCCCGCAAACCACCTACACACAAACAGGTATAGTAGGTATATAAGGGTTAGGTATAGTAGACAAACCACCTACACACAAACATACATAATGTATACAAAATACCCATGGACCATCCCTCCCTGTCTCTTACCAGTTAGGGTTATAGGTATAGTAGGTATATACGGGTTAGGTTCAGTATATATAGTAGGTATATAAGGGTTAGGTATAGTAGACAAACCCCCTACACACAAATATACACAAACAGGCATAGCAGGTATATAAGGGTTAGGTATAGTAGGTATATAAGGGTTAGGTATAGTAGGTATATAAGGGTTAGGTATTTTAGGTATAGTAGGTATATAAGGGTTAGGTACAGTAGATATAGTAGGTATATAAGAGTTAGGTATAGTAGATATAGTGGTATAGTAGGTATATAAGGGTTAGATATAGTAGGTATATAATGGTTAGGTATAGTAGGTATAGTAGGTATATAAGGGTTAGATATAGTAGATATAGTAGGTATATAAGGGTTAGATATAGTAGATATAGTAGGTATATAAGGGTTAGGTACAGTAGGTATAGTAGGTATATAAGGGTTAGGTATAGTAGGTATAGTAGGTATATAATGGTTAGGTATAGTAGATATAGTAGGTATATAAGGGTTAGGTATAGTAGATATAGTAGGTATAGTAGGTATATAAGGGTTAGATATAGTAGGTATAGTAGGGATTTAAGGGTTAGGTATAGTATATATAGTAGGTATACAAGGGTTAGGTATAGTAGATATAGTAGGTATATAAAGGTTAGATATAGTAGGTATATAAGGGTTAGGTATAGTAGATATAGTAGGTATATACGGGTTAGGTACAGTAGGTATAGTAGGTATATAAGGGTTAGGTATAGTAGGTATAGTAGGTATATAAGGGTTAGATATAGTAGGTATATAAGGGTTAGGTATAGTAGGTATATAAGGGTTAGGTATAGTAGGTATAGTAGGTATATAATGGTTAGGTATAGTAGATATAGTAGGTATATAAGGGTTAGGTATAGTGGTATAGTAGGTATATAAGGGTTAGATATAGTAGGTATATAAGGGTTAGATATAGTAGATATAGTAGATATATAAGGGTTAGGTACAGTAGGTATAGTAGGTATATAAGGGTTAGGTATAGTATGTATATAAGGGTTAGGTATAGTAGGTATAGTAGGTATATAATGGTTAGGTATAGTAGATATAGTAGGTATATAAGGGTTAGAAATAGTAGTTATAGTAGGTATATAAGGGTTAGGTATAGTATGTATATAAGGGTTAGGTATAGTAGGTATAGTAGGTATATAATGGTTAGGTATAGTAGATATAGTAGGTATATAAGGGTTAGAAATAGTAGTTATAGTAGGTATATAAGGGTTAGGTATAGTAGGTATAGTAGGTATATAAGGGTTAGGTATAGTAGGTATATAAGGGTTAGATATAGTAGGTATAGTAGGTATATAAGGGTTAGGTATAGTAGGTATATAAGGGTTAGATATAGTAGGTATAGTAGGTATATAAGGGTTAGGTATAGTAGTTATATAATGGTTAGGTATAGTAGGTATAGTAGGTATATAAGGGTTAGATATAAAGTAGATATAGTAGGTATAGTAGATATATAAGGGTTAGGTATAGTAGATATAGTAGGTATTTAAGGGTTAGATATAAAGTAGATATAGTAGGTATATAAGGGTTAGGTATAGTAGATATATAAGGGTTAGGTATAGCAGGTATAGTAGGTATAGTAGATATAGTAGGAATATAAGGGTTAGGTATAGTAGATATAGTAGGTATAGTAGATATATAAGGGTTAGGTATAGTAGATATAGTAGGTATAGTAGATATAGTAGGTATATAAGGGTTAGATATAGTAGGAATATAAGGGTTAGATATAGTAGGTATATAAGGGTTAGGTATAGTAGATATAGTAGGTATATAAGGGTTAGGTATAGTAGATATAGTAGGTAGAGTAGATATATAAGGGTTAGGTATAGTAGATATAGTAGGTATATAAGGGTTAGATATAGTAGGAATATAAGGGTTAGGTACATTAGGTATAGTACGTATATAAGGGTTAGGTATAGTACATATAGTAGGTATACAAGGGTTAGGTATAGTAGATATAGTAGGTATATAAAGGTTAGATATAGTAGGTATATAAGGGTTAGATATAGTAGGTATATAAGGGTTAGGTATAGTAGATATAGTATGTATATAAGGGTTAGATATAGTAGATATAGTAGATATATAAGGGTTAGATATAGTAGGTATAGTAGGTATATAATGGTTCGGTATAGTAGCTATAGTAGGTATATAAGGGTTAGGTATAGTAGATATAGTAGCTATATAAGGGTTAGTTATAGTATGTATATATTGTGTATATAAGGGTTAGATATAGTAGGTATAGTAGGTATATAAGGGTTAGATATAGTAGCTATAGTAGGTATATAAGGGTTAGATATAGTATATATAGTAGATATATAAGGGTTAGGTATAGTAGATATAGTAGGTATATAAGGGTTAGATATAGTAGATATAGTAGGTATATAAGGGTTAGATATAGTTTATATAGTAGATATATAAGGGTTAGGTATAGTAGATATAGTAGGTATATAAGGGTTAGACATAGTTTATATAGTAGATATATAAGGGTTAGGTATAGTAGATATAGTAGGTATATATGGGTTAGATATAGTAGGTATATAAGGGTTAGATATAGTAGGTATAGTAGGTATATAAGGGTTAGGTATAGTAGGTATATAAGGGTTAGATATAGTAGCTATAGTAGGTATATAAGGGTTAGGTATAGTAGATATAGTAGGTATATAAGGGTTAGGTATAGTAGGTATATAAGGGTTAGGTATAGTAGATATAGTAGGTATATAAGGGTTAGATATAGTTTATATAGTAGATATATAAGGGTTAGGTATAGTAGATATAGTAGGTATATATGGGTTAGATATAGTAGGTATATAAGGGTTAGATATAGTAGGTATAGTAGGTATATAAGGGTTAGGTATAGTAGGTATATAAGGGTTAGATATAGTAGCTATAGTAGGTATATAAGGGTTAGGTATAGTAGATATAGTAGGTATATAAGGGTTAGATATAGTAGGTATAGTAGGTATATAAGGGTTAGGATATAGTAGGTATATAAGGGTTAGATATAGTAGGTATATAAGGGTTAGGGTCCCTCTAAACTTTCAGCTCATACAAGGAGAAGACTGATCAGAGATGCAGCCAAGAGGCCCATGATCACTCTGGATTAACTGCAGAGATCTACAGCTGAGGTGGGAGACTCTGTCCCTAGGACAACAATCAGTCGTATATTGCACAAATCTGGCCTTTATGGAAGAGTGGCAAGAAGAAAGCCATTTCTTAAAGATATCCATAAAAAATGTTGTTTAAAGTTTGCCACAAGCCACCTGGGAGACACACCAAACATGTGGAAGAAGGTGCTCTGGTCAGATGAAACCAAAATTGAACTTTTTGGCAACAATGCAAAACGTTATGTTTGGCGTAAAAGCAACACAGCTGAACACACCATCCCCACTGTCAAACATGGTGGTGGCAGCATCATGGTTTGGGCCTGCTTTTCTTCAGCAGGGACAGGGAAGATGGTTAAAATTGATGGGAAGATGGATGGAGCCAAATACAGGACCATTCTGGAAGAAAACCTGATGGAGTCTGCAAAAGACCTGAGACTGGGATGGAGATTTGTCTTCCAACAAGACAATGATCCAAAACATAAAGCAAAATCTACAATGGAATGGTTCAAAAATAAACATATCCAGGTGTTAGAATGGCCAAGTCAAAGTCCAGACCTGAATCCAATCGAGAATCTGTGGAAAGAACTGAAAACTGCTGTTCACAAATGCTCTCCATCCAACCTCACTGAGCTCGAGCTGTTTTGCAAGGAGGAATGGGAAAAAATGTCAGTCTCTCGATGTGCAAAACTGATAGA
>NC_143034.1:555000-570000 GCF_057628025.1 Oncorhynchus mykiss | reverse complement strand
ATAATATAATAGAGTTATAATAATATATAATATAATATAATAGAGTTATAATAATATATAATATAATATAATAGAGTTATAATAATATATAATATAATAGAGTTATAATAATATATAATATAATAGAGTTATAATAATATATAATATAATATAATAGAGTTATAATAATATATAATATAATAGAGTTATAATAATATATAATATAATAGAGTTATAATAATATATAATATAATATAATAGAGTTATAATAATATATAATATAATAGAGTTATAATAATATATAATATAATAGAGTTATAATAATATATAATATAATAGAGTTATAATAATATATAATATAATATAATAGAGTTATAATAATATATAATATAATATAATAGAGTTATAATAATATATAATATAATATAATAGAGTTATAATAATATATAATATAATATAATAGAGTTATAATAATATATAATATAATATAATAGAGTTATAATAATATATAATATAATAGAGTTATAATAATATATAATATAATAGAGTTATAATAATATATAATATAATATAATAGAGTTATAATAATATATAATATAATATAATAGAGTTATAATAATATATAATATAATAGAGTTATAATAATATATAATATAATAGAGTTATAATAATATATAATATAATAGAGTTATAATAATATATAATATAATAGAGTTATGATAATATATAATATAATATAATAGAGTTATAATAATATATAATATAATAGAGTTATAATAATATATAATATAATAGAGTTATAATAATATATAATATAATAGAGTTATGATAATATATAATATAATAGAGTTATAATAATATATAATATAATAGAGTTATAATAATATATATAATATAATAGAGTTATAATAATATATAATATAATATAATAGAGTTATAATAATATATAATATAATATAATAGAGTTATAATAATATATAATATAATAGAGTTATAATAATATATAATATAATATAATAGAGTTATAATAATATATAATATAATAGAGTTATAATAATATATATAATATAATAGAGTTATAATAATATATAATATAATAGAGTTATAATAATATATAATATAATATAATAGAGTTATAATAATATATAATATAATAGAGTTATAATAATATATAATATAATAGAGTTATAATAATATATAATATAATATAATAGAGTTATAATAATATATAATATAATAGAGTTATAATAATATATAATATAATAGAGTTATAATAATATATAATATAATAGAGTTATGATAATATATAATATAATAGAGTTATAATAATATATAATATAATATAATAGAGTTATAATAATATATAATATAATATAATAGAGTTATAATAATATATAATATAATAGAGTTATGATAATATATAATATAATAGAGTTATGATAATATATAATATAATAGAGTTATAATAATATATAATATAATATAATAGAGTTATAATAATATATAATATAATATAATAGAGTTATAATAATATATAATATAATAGAGTTATGATAATATATAATATAATAGAGTTATAATAATATATAATATAATAGAGTTATAATAATATATAATATAATATCATAGAGTTATAATAATATATAATATAATATAATAGAGTTATAATAATATATAATATAATATAATAGAGTTATAATAATATATAATATAATATAATAGAGTTATAATAATATATAATATAATATAATAGAGTTAACATAATATATAATATAATAGAGTTATAATAATATATAATATAATAGAGTTATAATAATATATAATATAATAGAGTTATAATAATATATAATATAATATAATAGAGTTATAATAATATATAATATAATATAATAGAGTTATAATAATATATAATATAATAGAGTTATAATAATATATAATATAATAGAGTTATAATAATATATAATATAATAGAGTTATAATAATATATAATATAATAGAGTTATGATAATATATAATATAATAGAGTTATAATAATATATAATATAATATAATAGAGTTATAATAATATATAATATAATATAATAGAGTTATAATAATATATAATATAATATAATAGAGTTATAATAATATATAATATAATATAATAGAGTTATAATAATATATAATATAATATAATAGAGTTATAATAATATATAATATAATATAATAGAGTTATAATAATATATAATATAATATAATAGAGTTATAATAATATATAATATAATATAATAGAGTTATGATAATATATAATATAATAGAGTTATAATAATATATAATATAATATAATAGAGTTATAATAATATATAATATAATATAATAGAGTTATGATAATATATAATATAATAGAGTTATAATAATATATAATATAATATAATAGAGTTATAATAATATATAATATAATATAATAGAGTTATAATAATATATAATATAATATAATAGAGTTATAATAATATATAATATAATAGAGTTATAATAATATATAATATAATATAATAGAGTTATAATAATATATAATATAATAGAGTTATAATAATATATAATATAATATAATAGAGTTATAATAATATATAATATAGTAGAGTTATAATAATATATATAATATAATAGAGTTATAATAATATATAATATAATAGAGTTATAATAATATATAATATAATAGAGTTATAATAATATATAATATAATATAATAGAGTTATAATAATATATAATATAATAGAGTTATAATAATATATAATATAATAGAGTTATAATAATATATAATATAATAGAGTTATAATAATATATAATATAATAGAGTTATAATAATATATAATATAATAGAGTTATAATAATATATAATATAATATAATAGAGTTATAATAATATATAATATAATATAATAGAGTTATAATAATATATAATATAATAGAGTTATAATAATATATAATATAATAGAGTTATAATAATATATAATATAATAGAGTTATAATAATATATAATATAATATAATAGAGTTATAATAATATATAATATAATATAATAGAGTTATAATAATATATAATATAATAGAGTTATAATAATATATAATATAATAGAGTTATAATATATATAATATAATAGAATAGAGTTATAATAATATATAATATAATATAATAGAGTTATAATAATATATAATATAATATAATAGAGTTATAATAATATATAATATAATATAATAGAGTTATAATAATATATAATATAATAGAGTTATAATAATATATAATATAATATAATAGAGTTATAATAATATATAATATAATAGAGTTATGATAATATATAATATAATAGAGTTATAATAATATATAATATAATAGAGTTATAATAATATATAATATGATAGAGTTATAATAATATATAATATAATAGAGTTATAATAATATATAATATAATAGAGTTATAATAATATATAATATAATAGAGTTATGATAATATATAATATAATAGAGTTATAATAATATATAATATAATATAATAGAGTTATAATAATATATAATATAATATAATAGAGTTATAATAATATATAATATAATAGAGTTATGATAATATATAATATAATAGAGTTATAATAATATATAATATAATATAATAGAGTTATAATAATATATAATATAATATAATAGAGTTATAATAATATATAATATAATAGAGTTATAATAATATATAATATAATAGAGTTATAATAATATATAATATAATAGAGTTATGATAATATATAATATAATAGAGTTATAATAATATATAATATAATATAATAGAGTTATAATAATATATAATATAATATAATAGAGTTATAATAATATATAATATAATATAATAGAGTTATAATAATATATAATATAATATAATAGAGTTATAATAATATATAATATAATATAATAGAGTTATAATAATATATAATATAATATAATAGAGTTATAATAATATATAATATAATAGAGTTATAATAATATATAATATAATAGAGTTATAATAATATATAATATAATATAATAGAGTTATAATAATATATAATATAATATAATAGAGTTATAATAATATATAATATAATATAATAGAGTTATGATAATATATAATATAATAGAGTTATAATAATATATAATATAATATAATAGAGTTATAATAATATATAATATAATATAATAGAGTTATGATAATATATAATATAATAGAGTTATAATAATATATAATATAATATAATAGAGTTATAATAATATATAATATAATATAATAGAGTTATAATAATATATAATATAATATAATAGAGTTATAATAATATATAATATAATAGAGTTATAATAATATATAATATAATATAATAGAGTTATAATAATATATAATATAATAGAGTTATAATAATATATAATATAATATAATAGAGTTATAATAATATATAATATAGTAGAGTTATAATAATATATATAATATAATAGAGTTATAATAATATATAATATAATAGAGTTATAATAATATATAATATAATAGAGTTATAATAATATATAATATAATATAATAGAGTTATAATAATATATAATATAATAGAGTTATAATAATATATAATATAATAGAGTTATAATAATATATAATATAATAGAGTTATAATAATATATAATATAATAGAGTTATAATAATATATAATATAATAGAGTTATAATAATATATAATATAATAGAGTTATAATAATATATAATATAATAGAGTTATAATAATATATAATATAATATAATAGAGTTATAATAATATATAATATAATATAATAGAGTTATAATAATATATAATATAATAGAGTTATAATAATA
Organism: Oncorhynchus mykiss; assembly: GCF_057628025.1. Lineage (NCBI taxonomy): Eukaryota > Metazoa > Chordata > Actinopteri > Salmoniformes > Salmonidae > Oncorhynchus > Oncorhynchus mykiss. The sequence continues at coordinate 565,168 of NC_143034.1, read as the reverse complement.
TATAATATAATAGAGTTATAATATATATAATATAATAGAATAGAGTTATAATAATATATAATATAATATAATAGAGTTATAATAATATATAATATAATATAATAGAGTTATAATAATATATAATATAATATAATAGAGTTATAATAATATATAATATAATAGAGTTATAATAATATATAATATAATAGAGTTATAATAATATATAATATAATAGAGTTATAATAATATATAATATAATAGAGTTATGATAATATATAATATAATAGAGTTATAATAATATATAATATAATATAATAGAGTTATAATAATATATAATATAATATAATAGAGTTATAATAATATATAATATAATAGAGTTATGATAATATATAATATAATAGAGTTATAATAATATATAATATAATATAATAGAGTTATAATAATATATAATATAATATAATAGAGTTATAATAATATATAATATAATAGAGTTATAATAATATATAATATAATAGAGTTATAATAATATATAATATAATAGAGTTATGATAATATATAATATAATAGAGTTATAATAATATATAATATAATATAATAGAGTTATAATAATATATAATATAATATAATAGAGTTATAATAATATATAATATAATATAATAGAGTTATAATAATATATAATATAATATAATAGAGTTATAATAATATATAATATAATATAATAGAGTTATAATAATATATAATATAATATAATAGAGTTATAATAATATATAATATAATAGAGTTATAATAATATATAATATAATAGAGTTATAATATATATAATATAATAGAATAGAGTTATAATAATATATAATATAATATAATAGAGTTATAATAATATATAATATAATATAATAGAGTTATAATAATATATAATATAATATAATAGAGTTATAATAATATATAATATAATATAATAGAGTTATAATAATATATAATATAATAGAGTTATAATAATATATAATATAATATAATAGAGTTATAATAATATATAATATAATAGAGTTATAATAATATATAATATAATAGAGTTATAATAATATATAATATAATAGAGTTATGATAATATATAATATAATAGAGTTATGATAATATATAATATAATAGAGTTATAATAATATATAATATAATATAATAGAGTTATAATAATATATAATATAATATAATAGAGTTATAATAATATATAATATAATATAATAGAGTTATAATAATATATAATATAATATAATAGAGTTATAATAATATATAATATAATAGAGTTATAATATATATAATATAATAGAATAGAGTTATAATAATATATAATATAATATAATAGAGTTATAATAATATATAATATAATATAATAGAGTTATAATAATATATAATATAATATAATAGAGTTATAATAATATATAATATAATATAATAGAGTTATAATAATATATAATATAATAGAGTTATAATAATATATAATATAATATAATAGAGTTATAATAATATATAATATAATAGAGTTATAATAATATATAATATAATAGAGTTATAATAATATATAATATAATAGAGTTATGATAATATATAATATAATAGAGTTATGATAATATATAATATAATAGAGTTATAATAATATATAATATAATATAATAGAGTTATAATAATATATAATATAATATAATAGAGTTATAATAATATATAATATAATATAATAGAGTTATAATAATATATAATATAATATAATAGAGTTATAATAATATATAATATAATAGAGTTATAATAATATATAATATAATATAATAGAGTTATAATAATATATAATATAATATAATAGAGTTATAATAATATATAATATAATATAGTTATAATAATATATAATATAATAGAGTTATAATAATATATAATATAATAGAGTTATAATAATATATAATATAATAGAGTTATAATAATATATAATATAATAGAGTTATAATAATATATAATATAATAGAGTTATAATAATATATAATATAATATAATAGAGTTATAATAATATATAATATAATAGAGTTATAATAATATATAATATAATAGAGTTATAATAATATATAATATAATATAATAGAGTTATAATAATATATAATGTAATAGAGTTATAATAATATATAATATAATAGAGTTATAATAATATATAATATAATAGAGTTATAATAATATATAATATAATATAATAGAGTTATAATAATATATAATATAATAGAGTTATGATAATATATAATATAATAGAGTTATAATAATATATAATATAATATAATAGAGTTATAATAATATATAATATAATAGAGTTATAATAATATATAATATAATAGAGTTAGAATAATATATAATATAATAGAGTTATAATAATATATAATATAATATAATAGAGTTATAATAATATATAATATAATAGAGTTATGATAATATATAATATAATAGAGTTATAATAATATATAATATAATAGAGTTATAATAATATATAATATAATAGAGTTATGATAATATATAATATAATAGAGTTATAATAATATATAATATAATATAATAGAGTTATAATAATATATAATATAATATAATAGAGTTATAATAATATATAATATAATAGAGTTATAATAATATATAATATAATAGAGTTATAATAATATATAATATAATATAATAGAGTTATAATAATATATAATATAATAGAGTTATAATAATATATAATATAATATAATAGAGTTATAATAATATATAATATAATAGAGTTATAATAATATATAATATAATAGAGTTATAATAATATATAATATAATAGAGTTATAATAATATATAATATAATAGAGTTATAATAATATATAATATAATATAATAGAGTTATAATAATATATAATATAATAGAGTTATAATAATATATAATATAATATAATAGAGTTATAATAATATATAATATAATAGAATAGAGTTATAATAATATATAATATAGTAGAGTTATAATAATATATAATATAATATAATAGAGTTATAATAATATATAATATAATAGAGTTATAATAATATATAATATAATAGAATAGAGTTATAATAATATATAATATAATAGAATAGAGTTATAATAATATATAATATAATATAATAGAGTTATAATAATATATAATATAATAGAGTTATAATAATATATAATATAATAGAGTTATAATAATATATAATATAATAGAGTTATAATAATATATAATATAATAGAGTTATAATAATATATAATATAATAGAGTTATAATAATATATAATATAATATAATAGAGTTATAATAATATATAATATAATAGAGTTATAATAATATATAATATAATATAATAGAGTTATAATAATATATAATATAATAGAGTTATAATAATATATAATATAATAGAGTTATAATAATATATAATATAATAGAGTTATAATAATATATAATATAATATAATAGTTATAATAATATATAATATAATAGAGTTATAATAATATATAATATAATATAATAGAGTTATAATAATATATAATATAATATAATAGAGTTATAATAATATATAATATAATAGAGTTATAATAATATATAATATAATAGAGTTATAATAATATATAATATAATAGAGTTATAATAATATATAATATAATATAATAGAGTTATAATAATATATAATATAATAGAGTTATAATAATATATAATATAATATAATAGAGTTATAATAATATATAATATAATAGAGTTATAATAATATATAATATAATAGAGTTATAATAATATATAATATAATAGAGTTATAATAATATATAATATAATAGAGTTATAATAATATATAATATAATATAATAGAGTTATAATAATATATAATATAATAGAGTTATAATAATATATAATATAATATAATAGAGTTATAATAATATATAATATAATAGAGTTATAATAATATATAATATAATATAATAGAGTTATAATAATATATAATATAATAGAGTTATAATAATATATAATATAATAGAGTTATAATAATATATAATATAATAGAGTTATAATAATATATAATATAATATAGTTATAATAATATATAATATAATAGAGTTATAATAATATATAATATAGTAGAGTTATAATAATATATAATATAATATAATAGAGTTATAATAATATATAATATAATATAATAGAGTTATAATAATATATAATATAATAGAGTTATAATAATATATATAATATAATAGTTATAATAATATATAATATGATATAATATAATAGAGTAAAATAACCAAGTTAATTGTTGTTTTTAAATATCTTTCCTGATCATCTATTTTAGCAATAAGGCACGAGGGGTGTGGTATAGGAGGGGGGGTGGTATAGGTGGGGGTATATGAGGGGGTACATGAGGGGTGTGGTATATGAGGGGGTACACAGGGGGGTGTGGTATAGGAGGGGGTACACGAGGGTGTACACGAGGGGGTGTGGTATAGGCGGGGGTGTGGTATAGGAGGGAGGGTGGTATTGGAGGGGGTATACGAGGGGGTGTGGTATAGGAGGGGGTAAATGAGGGGGTGTGGTATAGTAGGGGGTGTGGTATAGGAGGGGGTACACGAGGGGGTACATGAGGGGGTGTGGTATAGGAGGGGTGTGGTATAGGAGGGGGTATACAAGGGGGTACATGAGGGGGTGTGGTATACGAGGGGGAATACGAGGGGTATACGAGGGTGTTCATGAGGGTGTGTGGTATATGAGGGGGTATACGAGGGGGTATACGAGGGGGTGTGGTATACGATTGGGTATACGATGGGGTACATGAGGGGGTGTGGTATACGAGGGGGTACACGAGGGGGTGTGGTGCACGAAGAAGTGTGGTATACGAGGCGGTGCAGTATAGGAGGGGGTGTGGTATAGCAGGGGGTGTGGTATAGGAGGGGGTGTGGTATAGGTGGGGGTGTGGTATACGTGGGGGTGTGGTATACGTGGGGGTGTGGTATATGAAGGGGTGTGGTATAGGTGGGGGTGTGGTATATGCCCAATATACCACGGCTAAAGGCATATAACACTACGCAACGCAGAGTGCCTCGATACAACCCTTAGCCGTGATATATTGACCATATACCACAAACCCCCAGGTGCCTTATTGCTATTACAAACTGGTTACCAACGTAATTAGAGCACTAAAAAAACATGTTTTGTCATACCCGTGGTATCCCGGTCTGATATACCACGGCTGTCAGCCAATCACCATTCAGGGCTCGAACCACCCAGTTTACAATAAACAATATATCAAATATAATATATTTAATACCATTATGAAATATAACATACAATATAATCCATACACTATTTAATAAATAAATAATGTAGTTAATACCGTGTGCAATATGATAAATGATATAGTTAATATATTGAATACAGTGACATTTAATACAGTGTAAATTAATGTTGTAATCGGGCTTCAACCCAACAGCCATGTTCTCATTCCCTCCTCTCACCCCTAACCTCTGAACCCTAACCTCTGAACCCTAACCTCTGTAACCTCTCTATCCCCTAACCCAGTCTACACCAGTCCAGTGGTTTAAAGCCCTGAGAGGACACTCTGACTAGGGCTTCTGATGTCACCAGTCCTTCTCTTCTTGTGGTGATGATGTCACGTCCTGTAGTGAGGATGTCATGTCCTGTAGTGATGATGTCACATCCTGTAGTGATGATATCACGCCATGTAGTGATGATGTCACGTCCTGTAGTGAGGATGTCATGGCATGTAGTTATGATGTCACATCCTGTAGCGATGAGAAAACAATGAAAACAAGCAAGCATCCCAGAAAAGTGCTCAAAATAGACAATGTTAACATATGTTGCTTAAGAAACAAGGTTCATGAAGTCAATAACTTGCTAGGAACAGATGACATTCATATTCTGACCATCTCTGAAACTCACTTAGATAACACCTTTGGTGATACAGTGGTAGCAATACATGGTTATAACATCTACCGAAAAGACAGAAATGCCAAAGGTGGAGGTGTTTCTGTTTATATTTAGAACCACTTTACTGTAAAGATTAGAGAGGATCTCATGTTAAATACCGTTGAAGTAATATGGCTACAGGTTCATCTGCCTCACCTAAAGCCCATTCTGGTGGGAAGCTGCTATAGACCACCAAGTGCTAACAGTCAGTATCTGGATAATGTTAAATATTGTATTAGTAATATGGCTACAGGTTCATCTGCCTCACCTAAAGCCCATTCTGGTGGGAAGCTGCTATAGACCACCAAGTGCTAACAGTCAGTATCTGGATAATGTTAAATATTGTATTAGTAATATGGCTACAGGTTCATCTGCCTCAACTCAAGCCCATTCTGGTGGGAAGCTGCTATAGACAATCAAGTGATAACAGTCAGTATCTGGATAACGTGTGTGAAATGCTTGATAATGTATGTGATATCAAAAGAGAGGAATATTTTCTGGGTGATTTAAATATTGACTGGCTTTCATCAAGCTGCCCAGTCAAGAAAAACCTTCAAACTGTAACCAGTAACTAACTAGTCCTGCAACCTGGTTCAGGTTATCAGTCAACCTACCAGGGTAGTTACAAACAGCACAGGAATTAAGTCATCAACATGTATTGATCACATCTTAAAACTAATGCTGCAGAAATGTGCTTGAAAGCAGTATACAAATCCATCGGATGTAGTGACCACAATATGGTGGCCACGTCTAGGAAAACCAAAGTTCCAAAGGCTGGGCCTGATAGAGTGTATAAGAGGTCATACAATACTATTTGTAGTGATTCCTATATTGTGGATGTAAAGAATATTTGTTGGTCCGTGGTGTGTAATGAGGAGCAAACAGACACAGCACCCATTAAGAAAGTGACTGTAAAAACTGTTAAATCCCTGTGGATTGATGAGGAATTGAAAAATGGTTGAGAGGGAAGAGGCAAAAGGAACGGTAAGTAAGTCTGGCTGCACAACTGATTGGCAAATGTACTGCAAATTGAGAAATCATGTGACTAAACTGAATAAAAATAATAAACTACACTATAAAACAAAGATAAATGATATAAAGAATGATGGTAAATTGAACATTTAATTGGAGCTTCAATTAAATTGAGGGAAAACAAGGTAACCTCAGCTCATTGAATCAGATGCTCATTCATCACAAACCCTACTGATATTGACAACTACAATAATGATTCCTTTCAATGGCAAGATTAGCAAACTTAGGCATGGAATACCAGCAACAAACTCTGACGCTACACATCCAAGTATATCTGACCAAATTATGAAAAACAGGTAGAGGTGAAAAAATTATTGTTATCTATCATCAATGAAAAGCCACTGGGGTCTGACAACTTGAATGGAAAATTAATGAGGATAATAACAGACGATATTGCCGCTCCTATTTGCCATATCTTCAATCCAAGCCTACTAGAAAGTATGTTCCCTCAGGCCTGGAGGGAAGCTAAAGTCATTCTGCTACCTAAGAATAGTAAAGCCCTCTTTACTGGCTCAAATAGCCGACCAATCATTCTGTTACCAACCCTTATTAAACTTCTGGAAAAAATGGTGTTTGACCAGATGCAATGCTATTTCACAGTAAACAAATTAAGTCTCAGTACGCTTATAGGGAAGGACTTTCAACAAGCACACCACTTACACAAATGACTGATGATTGGCTGAGAGAAATTGATAATGAAAATATTGTGGGAGATGTTTCGTTAGACTTCAGTGCAGCATTTGACATTATCGATCATAGTCTGTTGATGGAATAACGTAAGTGTTTTGGCTTTACACCCCCTGCTGTATTGTGAATAAAGAGTTTCCTGTCTAAAAGAACACAGAGGGTGTTCTTTAATGGAAGCCAACCCAACATAATCCAGGTAGAATCAGGCATTCCCCAGGGCAGCTGTCTAGGACCTTACTTTTTTCAATCTTTACTAACTACATGCCACCGGCTTTAAGTAAAGCCTGAGTGTCTATGTATGCGGATCACTCAACACTATACACGCCAGCTACTACAGCGACTGAAATGATTGCAACACTTAACAAACACTTAACAAAGAGCTGCAGTTAGTTTCAGTTTTGGAAGTGTGTTTTCTATCCCAAGCTGTCAATTATATGCATATTCTAGCATCTGGTCTTGAGAAATAGGCGGTTTACTTTGGGAACGTTATTTTTCCAAAAATAAAAATAGTGCCCCCTAGTTTCAAGATGTTAACAGCACTATCAACAAGGCAGGCCCTAGCTTTGTCACACCTGGACTACTGTTCAGTCGTGTGGTCAGGTGCCACAAAGAGGGACTTTTGAATTGGCTCAGGAGAGGGCAGCACGGCTGGCCCGTGGACGTACACAGAGAGCTAACATTAATATTATGGGGGCTGGTTCAAAGTGGAGGTTGACTTCATCACTACTTGTATTTGTGAGAGGTATTAACATATTGAATGTGCCACAAGGTGTCTGTCTAAACTACTAGCACACAGGTCAGACACCCATGCATACCCCACAAGACATGCCACCAGAGGTCTATTCACAGTCCCCAAGTCCAGAACAGACTATGGGAGGGGCACAGTTCCAAGACTACATGGAACTCTATTCCACATCAGGTAACAATAGAATCAGATACAAAAACAGATCAAAATACACCTTATGGACTGTGACAAACAGTGTATCTACAACACAAACATAGGCACAGACACATACATACAGACACAAGATGACACATGCACTATACACACACATACACATGGTAGTGGAGAAGGGGCCTGAGGGCACATACCTAGTGTGTATTGAAATCTGAAATCTGAATAATATTGTCACGTTTTAATAATGTTGTGACTGATTTAATTTTGCTGGACCACAGGAAGAGTATCTGCTGACTTGGCAGGAACTAATGGGGATCCATAATAAACCCTAGGAAGAGTAGCTGCTGCCTTGGCAGGAACTAATGGGGATCCATAATAAACCCCAGGAAGAGTAGCTGCTGCCTTGGCAGAAACTAATGGGGATCCATAATAAACCCCAGGAAGAGTTGCTGCTGCAGGAACTAACGGGGATCCATAATAAACCCTAGGAAGAGTAGCAGCTGCCTTGGCAGGAACTAATGGGGATCCATAATAAACCCCAGGAAGAGTAGCTGCTGCCTTGGCAGGAACTAATGGGGTTCCATAATAAACTCCAGGAAGAGTAGCTGCTGCCTTGGCAGAAACTAATGGGGATCCATAATAAACCCCAGGAAGAGTTGCTGCTGCAGGAACTAACGGGGATCCATAATAAACCCTAGGAAGAGTAGCAGCTGCCTTGGCAGGAACTAATGGGGATCCATAATAAACCCCAGGAAGAGTAGCTGCTGCCTTTGCAGGAACTAATGGGGTTCCATAATAAACCCCAGGAAGAGTAGCTGCTGCCTTGGTAGGAACTAATGGGGTTCCATAATAAACTCCAGGAAGAGTAGCTGCTGCCTTGACAGGAACTAATGGGGATCCATAATAAACCCCAGGAAGAGTAGCTGCTGCCTTGACAGGAACTAATGGGGATCCATAATAAACCCCAGGAAGAGTATCTGCTGCCTTGACAGGAACTAATGGGGATCCATAATAAACCCCAGGAAGAGTAGCTGCTGCCTTGGCAGGAACTAATGGGGATCCATAATAAACCCCATGAAGAGTAGCTGCTGCCTTGGCAGGAACTAATGGGGATCCATAATAAACCCCAGGAAGAGTAGCTGCTGTCTTGGCAGGAACTAATGGGGTTCCATGATAAACCCCAGGAAGAGTAGCTGCTGCAGGAACTAATGGGGATCCATAATAAACCCCAGGAAGAGTAGCTGCTGCCTTGGCAGGAACTAATGGGGTTCCATAATAAACTCCAGGAAGAGTAGCTGCTGCCTTGGCAGGAACTAATGGGGTTCCATAATAAACCCCAGGAAGAGTAGCTGCTGCCTTTGCAGGAACTAATGGGGTTCCATAATAAACCCCAGGAAGAGTAGCTGCTGCCTTGGTAGGAACTAATGGGGTTCCATAATAAACTCCAGGAAGAGTAGCTGCTGACTTGACAGGAACTAATGGGGATCCATAATAAACCCCAGGAAGAGTAGCTGCTGCCTTGACAGGAACTAATGGGGATCCATAATAAACCCCAGGAAGAGTATCTGCTGCCTTGACAGGAACTAATGGGGATCCAT
>NC_143034.1:0-5000 GCF_057628025.1 Oncorhynchus mykiss | reverse complement strand
GGGCATGGTAACTCTATGGTGCTATTTGAAGATCTGTTTTTTGTGGTCTTAATGACCCCCTATCTGTTGTATGGGATGTGGGGTGTGTAAGGTGCAGGTGCAGTGTCTGTCCAGTCGTTCCTCCGTTGTACTGAAGGCCTCAGTAATGGTCCAGTCGTGGTGGTGGTATAGGGCCTGGAGGTTCCCGGGAGTAGTAATTCGTCCCTCTGGTTTATAATGTGAGGTAGCTGCTGACCAGGGAGTCCTTGAGATTTTTGTTCCGTTTGAAGGCCAGGATGGGTGTGTGGAGAGGGAGTAGTTGTTTGTGCTGGAGTCTTTGCTGGATGATAGTAGTCATTCGGAGGCTGGGTGAGTTGTAGGTTGTAATGATGGGTAGGATCCGGTGGTTTCCTTTGTTTGGTCCCGGGTGTGGGTGTCTCCTGGTGTAGTGTTTAGTAAGGTGGGGAGGTTGTGGTCCGTAGCTGCCCAATCGTTGATGATTTTTTTGATGCCCTTTGATTGGAGTGGAGGATTGTGCTGGTCCCCGAGTAGTGATTCGTTGGCCAGGCGTTTTCGTGGCTTGGTAATCTTCCGTTCCTGTGGCTTAGCATGCCGTTCCTCCCTGGTTTGGGTGTGGGATGGCACGGAAGGATCATAAGCCACCTGGGCACTCGCTGCCTGTGCCTGGTCCCTTGTAGTCCTGTTTGGGCTAGGATTTCGGGGTGGTTCAGCAGGTTTTGTTTTAACCGGAAGGGACCCACCCTGGTCAGGGTATGGATAGGTCTCTGGGTACCCTGGTATGGTAGAGGTGAGTGGCTTGTTGTGGGAGGTGTCCTGGTAGTTCTCTGTTGGATAGGGGAAATATTTGTCTCTGGAGTGGTGGTGTTAGATGATTCCGGGAGAGGGGAAGTGGAATCTTCCTTCAGAGGGTATCGTCCCGATGTGGGGTGTCCGTGGGTCCGTGGAGAAGGAGAGGGTCTGCTGGTGTGTGCCCTCTGTAGGGTGATATCCCCCTCGTCCTCACTGTGAGGTTGGCAGTGGGTGAGTGGTAGTTGGAATGGGCTGTAGTCTCTCGTAGGCCAATTCCCGTAGAATTTGGGGAGTGAGTCCCTGATGTCCTGTAACAAGTAGTCCCGGAGTGGTTCGCTGAGGAGTTTCTGGGCCCATGTAACCCCTAAATACCAGGCTTCCTGCCAGTCAGGGCAGGATGAAGTGTTGTAGAGTATGGTGTATTTGTGGGATAGTTCCTCCCTGTAGTGCTGTTCTAGGATCTGGTGGCTGGTTTGGATCCAAAGTGAAGATGCTGTAGCGAGAGCCGCTAGGGTGGTGTCAGATGCTCCTGATGGTGTGAAGGTAGCCGTAAGCGTTCTGGTCTGGTGGAGGTAGCCCGGAGGTAGCTGGTTGTCCGAGAGGTAAAAGCTGATCATCTCCATGTGGTGTCTGGCTCTAATCAGCTTGGAGAGTGACCGTGCTGTAGAGTAGGCGTTGGGGGGGATAGGTGGGGCCCCAGTGGTGTGGTGTTCCTCCGCTTTGTTGTTGGTTGGTGAGACCAGGTTAACCTGGTGGTTAGGGGTGGTGTCCCTAGGGGTTTTCTCATCTGCTGGGCTACCTGTCCCCTTAGGAGTAGTGCTGCGTGTAGGAGGTCCGGTCCTGTGGAGCCATGTGGTTGAAGGTGTGGGTTGGGGTGGGGTAGATGAGCCCCTTTTGGTCTGCTGGTTGGGTCCGGGACGTAGAGTGCCAGCTTGTTAGTCTTGGGGGTGCTGTGGGGTGGTGGTGTTCCGTAGGAGGGGGGAGTAGGAGTTCCAGAAGGGGGGGTGGGGTTCTGGGTGGAAGGTCTGAGGTGGATCTTCTGGAGGTCCTGGAGTGGGGTGGTATGAGGTAGGATGTAGAGTGGGGTGGTCTGGTGGGGATGGCATCAGGAGATGTGTCTTTGTGCCCCTGATGTAATGGTGTAGAGGTGTAGTCCTCCGGTGGTTTTGGTCCTATGGAGACCGTGGAGGGGTGCTGTCTGGTGGGAGAGAAGGTCCATTGGTGTGGGATGTTTCCCCCGCTGTGTAGAAGCTTTGGAGAAATGTTCATTATGTGGCGTTTCCATAATGAGCCCAGGCTGCCGGTCGGAGCTGTTTTCGTCCGGTCCCTTGGTGCGTATCTTGCGGATTTGTTGCGAGAGTCCGTATAGATCATTAAGACCCGTCGCGATTGTGGGGCTAGTCTAGATGTAGAGTGGGGGGTCTGAATAGTCCTCGCAGTCCCCAGAGTCTGCGTAGTCCCGTAGATCAGCCATGTGTGGTGTGTACCTATGTGAAAACTAAAAGTAAGGAAAGAGAAAAGTACAAAGAAAATTGAGTAGCCAAAAAGAGTTACCCCCGAAGTCTGTGTGGGACCTGTCCTCTTTACAGCTACACAACAGATCTAGGGGAAACCCAGCCACGACGCGTTTCTGCCTTGCTCGGCTTCATCAGGTGGCAGAGAGGAAAAAAAGTGCAAAAAGGAGCACTGGGTCGTAATGCGGTAAATAAGCCGTATTATGGACCGGAGAAAATAGGGTGTGTGTGGGTGTATGTGAGTGGTAGAGTCTCGGTGGTCTAGAAGGTCTATGAAGGTCTGTGGGAGTATCAGCTGGTGTTTGGGTCCTGATGAGGTATCTTTTTTTGGGGGGAGGGCGAGTGGTAGGAGTCCGGTCGTTCAGGTGAGATGCTTGTGGGGAGTGTAGAATATCAGCTGGTGTCTGGGTCCCGGTGAGGTGTCCCTTTAGGGGTTGGTATATAGTTGGGGTCCGGTAGATCCTTGAGGGGAGAGGTGATCTGGGTAGAGTGCAGGCTTGGGTCTTTATCCAGTAGATCTGTGGGGAGAGGTTCGTCTTGGTAGAGTCCAGGCTGGGGTCTGTATCCAGTAGGTCAGTGGAGGAGAGGAGGAGAGGAGGTCTTCTGCAGGTTTCCAGCTTGAGTCTTGTATCCAGTAGAAGGCTTCTCTGGGGATCCGTGGACCCTAATGATGCTGAGACTGAGGGGTGCTCCTCTTTTTATGTGAAAAACTGGGGGTGTGGTTTAGGCCAGGGGTCCAATCATGAGATGGCACAAGGTGTGCATGCGGTGTGCACGTGAAGGCCTGTTGGAGTTTGGTCCAATGAGATCTTCCCTTTGTTTGAGTGAGGCGTCTGTTCGTCTGTAAGGTGTAGGGGAGCCTTTGTCATAGAAACCAATGCGAAGGATGGAACTTTGCTTTTGGGGTGCTGTATAGGATGTGGGGGTCCCAGAGGTGTGAGGTTGATTTTAGGTAAGACTAGAAGTCTTAAGGGTCAGGATGAGCAAAACGTGGAGTTTCTGTGATGAGTAGAAGTATATTAGATCCTCCTCTGAGAAAGTAGTGTTTGACCTCTGTGTCTCCATTGACTTGTGTGTTAGCTTCGGGAGCGGTCTGCTCTTGTTGAGGGTTTGGGCCTAGAAGGAACCCAAGAAGAGGTTCTGTAGTTTCAGGAGGAGTTGAGGGTAGGGTGGACATCTGTGGGATTCGGATGAGACTATAGTGGAGTTTCTAGGTGACCCATAGGTCTGTCTGTAGGCTTTCAAAAGTGGTGGACATCTTTTTCCGTCTTTTTGGAGTTTGCGTAAGAGTGCCGAAGGAGCGATGTAGAGTTGAGGTGAAGATCGTGAACTCTGGTCATTTCCAGGTGTGTAGGGAACTTATAACCTAGTTTCTTTGTTAAGGGGTAGTGTTAGGTAGTGTTTCTGGGGGGTAGTTTCAGTTTGGCCAGCTGGGAAGTGTTGCTAAACTTGTCGTCTTTAGTTGGTGCTTTTTAGCGGAGTATAGCTTCCATCGCGTTTTCGTCCATTTGGGATCCTGGGTATATAGTAGATTTGGCCGTGTTGTCCAGTTAACGTCCACTTGGGGAATGGGAGGTACGGGTCCAGAAAAACTTTTTTGGCTGTTTCCAGTGATGTTTGTCCTCCGAAGATGATGGGACCACTCCAGTAGGGGAGAGACTTACCTGGGGGGAGGGGGGAATACTTACCTGGGGGAGGGTCTGGTGTAGGATGTTGGTATTATCCTGGGTTTTTGGTATGTGGGTGTATGGTGCAGGGGTGTGAGTGTGGTGGGCCTATATTGTAATTTGTATTATTTTGCTCCTAAGTTGGAAATATGGTCGTCAGGATGGGTAAAAAAATCCTCTTTAGTGGAAAAAGGTAAAATCTTTGAGTAGGAGTCTTCTTTTGTTGAAGGGGGGGGGGGGGGGGGGGAATTCTTCTTGTTGAAAAAGAAGGGGGGGGGGGGTCTTTGAAAAAAATCCTCTTTGGTAGAAAAAGGTAGAATCTTTGAGTAGGGGTCTTCTTTTGTTGAAGGGGGGGGGGGGGGGGGGAATTCTTCTTGTTGAAAAAAAGGGGGGGGTGGTCTTTGAGAGAAATCTTCTTTGGTAGAGAAAGGTAGAATCTTTGAGTAGGGGTCTTCTTTTGTTGAAGGGGGGGGGGGGGGGAATTCTTCTTGTTGAAAAAAAGGGGGGGGTGGTCTTTGAGAGAAATCTTCTTTGGTAGAGAAAGGTAGAATCTTTGAGTAGGGGTCTTCTTTTGTTGAAGGGGGGGGGGGGGGGGGGGGTTGGGGGGGGAAAAATCTTCTTGTTGAGAAAAAAAGGGGTGGGGGGTGTAGTGTTCATCAATAAAAAATGCTTTTGGGTTGTAAAAAAAGGTGGTGTGCATCCAGGGGTCAGGAGTAGAGTAGGGTTATTTTAGTTGGTATATAATCTAATGATAATTTTGAACCTGTTCACCATCAAACCAATCCAGAGGGTACAAGGGTTGAGGAAAAAAAACCCTTGTAAAAGGCCGGGTTAGGGTTAGGGTTAGGGTTAGGGTTAGGGTTAGGGTTAGGGTTAGGGTTAGGGTTAGGGTTAGGGTTAGGGTTAGGGTTAGGGTTAGGGTTAGGGTTAGGGTTAGGGTTAGGGTTAGGGTTAGGGTTAGGGTTAGGGTTAGGGTTAGGGTTAGGGTTTAGGGGTTAGGGTTAGGGTTAGGGTTAGGGTTAGGGTTAGA
>NC_143033.1:94891128-94940302 GCF_057628025.1 Oncorhynchus mykiss | reverse complement strand
TCTAGGTGGCCGTACCTGCCTGGACCAAAACTCCTCCATAACTTGTTCACTGTCTTCTTTTGAAATAGGGACACAATTTGTTTTCAGCACTTTATTTCCATGACTGATCAGAACTCGTTCCCTCATGTCTCTCTGTCTCTCTGCAGCAGACATAGTGAGCAATATGTTTGGAACATCCAATCACAAAATCACAGTATCAAATCACAATACATATTGTATCAGAACCAAAGTATCGTGAAAATATCATATTGTGAGGTCCCTGGAAATGGCCAGCCCTAGTATTCAGCCAATCATACTTGGAGAGAGTGGACAGCCCTAGTATTCAGCCAATCATACTTGGAGAGAGTGGACAGCCCTAGTATTCAGCCAATCATACTTGGAGAGAGTGGCCAGCCCTAGTATTCAGCCAATCATACTTGGAGAGAGTGGACAGCCCTAGTATTCAGCCAATCATACTTGGAGAGAGTGGCCAACCCTAGTATTCAGGCAATCATACTTGGAGAGAGTGGACAGCCCTAGTATTCAGGCAATCATACTTGGAGAGAGTGGCCAGCCCTAGTATTCAGGCAATCATACTTGGAGAGAGTGGACAGCCCTAGTATTCAGGCAATCATACTTGGAGAGAGTGGACAGCCCTAGTATTCAGCCAATCATACTTGGAGAGAGTGGCCAGCCCTAGTATTCAGCCAATCATACTTGGAGAGAGTGGCCAACCCTAGTATTCAGGCAATCATACTTGGAGAGAGTGGCCAGCCCTAGTATTCAGCCAATCATACTTGGAGAGAGTGGCCAGCCCTAGTATTCAGCCAATCATACTTGGAGAGAGTGGACAGCCCTAGTATTCAGGCAATCATACTTGGAGAGAGTAGCCAGCCCTAGTATTCAGCCAATCATACTTGGAGAGAGTGGCCAGCCCTAGTATTCAGCCAATCATACTTGGAGAGAGTGGACAGCCCTAGTATTCAGCCAATCATACTTGGAGAGAGTGGCCAGCCCTAGTATTCAGCCAATCTTACTTGGAGAGAGTGGACAGCCCTAGTATTCAGCCAATCATACTTGGAGAGAGTAGCCAGCCCTAGTATTCAGCCAATCATACTTGGAGAGAGTGGACAGCCCTAGTATTCAGGCAATCATACTTGGAGAGAGTGGACAGCCCTAGTATTCAGCCAATCATACTTGGAGAGAGTGGACAGCCCTAGTATTCAGCCAATCTTACTTGGAGAGAGTGGCCAGCCCTAGTATTCAGCCAATCATACTTGGAGAGAGTGGACAGCCCTAGTATTCAGCCAATCATACTTGGAGAGAGTGGACAGCCCTAGTATTCAGCCAATCATACTTGGAGAGAGTGGCCAGCCCTAGTATTCAGGCATTCATACTTGGAGAGAGTGGCCAGCCCTAGTATTCAGCCAATCATACTTGGAGAGAGTGGCCAGCCCTAGTATTCAGGCAATCATACTTGGAGAGAGTGGCCAGCCCTAGTATTCAGCCAATCATACTTGGAGAGAGTGGACAGCCCTAGTATTCAGCCAATCATACTTGGAGAGAGTGGCCAGCCCTAGTATTCAGCCAATCATACTTGGAGAGAGTGGCCAGCCCTAGTATTCAGCCAATCATACTTGGAGAGAGTGGACAGCCCTAGTATTCAGCCAATCATACTTGGAGAGAGTGGCCAGCCCTATTATTCAGGCAATCATACTTGGAGAGAGTGGCCAGCCCTAGTATTCAGGCAATCATACTTGGAGAGAGTGGCCAGCCCTATTATTCAGGCAATCATACTTGGAGAGAGTGGCCAGCCCTAGTATTCAGCCAATCATACTTGGAGAGAGTGGACAGCCCTAGTATTCAGCCAATCATACTTGGAGAGAGTGGCCAGCCCTATTATTCAGGCAATCATACTTGGAGAGAGTGGCCAGCCCTAGTATTCAGGCAATCATACTTGGAGAGAGTGGACAGCCCTAGTATTCAGCCAATCTTACTTGGAGAGAGTGGCCAGCCCTAGTGTTCAGGCAATCATACTTGGAGAGAGTGGCCAGCCCTATTATTCAGGCAATCATACTTGGAGAGAGTGGCCAGCCCTAGTATTCAGCCAATCATACTTGGAGAGAGTGGACAGCCCTAGTATTCAGCCAATCATACTTGGAGAGAGTGGCCAGCCCTATTATTCAGGCAATCATACTTGGAGAGAGTGGCCAGCCCTAGTATTCAGGCAATCATACTTGGAGAGAGTGGACAGCCCTAGTATTCAGCCAATCTTACTTGGAGAGAGTGGCCAGCCCTAGTATTCAGGCAATCATACTTGGAGAGAGTGGACAGCCCTAGTATTCAGCCAATCATACTTGGAGAGAGTGGCCAGCCCTAGTATTCAGGCAATCATACTTGGAGAGAGTGGCCAGCCCTAGTATTCAGCCAATCATACTTGGAGAGAGTGGACAGCCCTAGTATTCAGCCAATCATACTTGGAGAGAGTGGACAGCCCTAGTATTCAGCCAATCATACTTGGAGAGAGTGGACAGCCCTAGTATTCAGCCAATCATACTTGGAGAGAGTGGCCAGCCCTAGTATTCAGCCAATCATACTTGGAGAGAGTGGCCAGCCCTAGTATTCAGCCAATCATACTTGGAGAGAGTGGCCAGCCCTAGTATTCAGCCAATCATACTTGGAGAGAGTGGCCAGCCCTAGTATTCAGCCAATCATACTTGGAGAGAGTGGCCAACCCTAGTATTCAGCCAATCATACTTGGAGAGAGTGGCCAGCCCTAGTATTCAGCCAATCTTACTTGGAGAGAGTGGCCAGCCCTAGTATTCAGCCAATCATACTTGGAGAGAGTGGCCAGCCCTAGTATTCAGCCAATCATACTTGGAGAGAGTGGCCAGCCCTAGTATTCAGCCAATCATACTTGGAGAGAGTGCAATGGCTCTATTCCCACAGACTTCCGACCTGCACAGAGATAGTGGTTAGAGCGATGGGTCAGTAACCAGAAGGTTGCAAGATTGAACCCCCGAGCTGACAAGGTAAAAATCTGTCATTCTGCCCCTGAACAAGGCAGTTAACCCACTGTTCCTAGGCTGTCATTGAAAATAAGAATTTGTTCTTAACTGACTTGCCTAGTTAAATAAAGGTTAAATAAAATAAATATTGAATGTGGGTTTTAATATCAAATACACTTATTTCATATAATATTACCGGTAAATGACTGGTATGGTCGATGCCAATGATTTATACTGTAACAGCAAAGTAATTCAGTGTTTTTAACAACTTGTAATAATGTGATGACCAATGAACAGAGCGAGTCAGTAAAGGTGTGGTTAAGTAATGGCTCTGTTTAATACAGGGACAGGTTAGAGGATGACCTCTGTTTAATACAGGGACAGGTTAGAGGATGACCTCTGTTTAATACAGGGACAGGTTAGAGGATGACCTCTGTTTAATACAGGGACAGGTTAGAGGATGACCTCTGTTTAATACAGGGACAGGTTAGAGGATGACCTCTGTTTAATACAGGGACAGGTTAGAGGATGACCTCTGTTTAATACAGGGACAGGTTAGAGGATGACCTCTGTTTAATACAGGGACAGGTTAGAGGATGACCTCTGTTTAATACAGGGACAGGTTAGAGGATGACTGTTTAATACAGGGACAGGTTAGAGGATGACCTCTATTTAATACAGGGACAGGTTAGAGGATGACCTCTGTTTAATACGGGGACAGGTTAGAGGATGACCTCTGTTTAATACAGGGACAGGTTAGAGGATGACTGTTTAATACAGGGACAGGTTAGAGGATGACCTCTGTTTAATACAGGGACAGGTTAGAGGATGACCTCTGTTTAATACAGGGACAGGTTAGAGGATGACCTCTGTTTAATACAGGGACAGGTTAGAGGATGACCTCTGTTTAATACAGGGACAGGTTAGAGGATGACCTCTGTTTAATACAGGGACAGGTTAGAGGATGACTGTTTAATACAGGGACAGGTTAGAGGATGACCTCTGTTTAATACAGGGACAGGTTAGAGGATGACCTCTGTTTAATACAGGGACAGGTTAGAGGATGACCTCTGTTTAATACAGGGACAGGTTAGAGGATGACTGTTTAATACAGGGACAGGTTAGAGGATGACTGTTTAATACGGGGACAGGTTAGAGGATGACTGTTTAATACAGGGACAGGTTAGAGGATGACTGTTTAATACAGGGACAGGTTAGAGGATGACTGTTTAATACAGGGACAGGTTAGAGGATGACCTCTGTTTAATACAGGGATAGGTTAGAGGATGACCTCTGTTTAATACAGGGACAGGTTAGAGGATGACCTCTGTTTAATACAGGGACAGGTTAGAGGATGACCTCTGTTTAATACAGGGACAGGTTAGAGGATGACCTCTGTTTAATACGGGGACAGGTTAGAGGATGACCTCTGTTTAATACAGGGACAGGTTAGAGGATGACCTCTGTTTAATACAGGGACAGGTTAGAGGATGACCTCTGTTTAATACAGGGACAGGTTAGAGGATGACCTCTGTTTAATACAGGGACAGGTTAGAGGATGACCTCTGTTTAATACAGGGACAGGTTAGAGGATGACCTCTGTTTAATACAGGGACAGGTTAGAGGATGACCTCTGTTTAATACAGGGACAGGTTAGAGGATGACTGTTTAATACAGGGACAGGTTAGAGGATGACTGTTTAATACAGGGACAGGTTAGAGGATGACCTCTGTTTAATACAGGGACAGGTTAGAGGATGACTGTTTAATACAGGGACAGGTTAGAGGATGACCTCTGTTTAATACAGGGACAGGTTAGAGGATGACCTCTGTTTAATACAGGGACAGGTTAGAGGATGACTGTTTAATATAGGGACAGGTTAGAGGATGACCTCTGTTTAATACGGGGACAGGTTAGAGGATGACCTCTGTTTAATACAGGGACAGGTTAGAGGATGACCTCTGTTTAATACAGGGACAGGTTAGAGGATGACCTCTGTTTAATACAGGGACAGGTTAGAGGATGACTGTTTAATACAGGGACAGGTTAGAGGATGACCTCTGTTTAATACAGGGACAGGTTAGAGGATGACTGTTTAATACGGGGACAGGTTAGAGGATGACCTCTGTTTAATACAGGGACAGGTTAGAGGATGACCTCTGTTTAATACAGGGACAGGTTAGAGGATGACCTCTGTTTAATACAGGGACAGGTTAGAGGATGACCTCTGTTTAATACAGGGACAGGTTAGAGGATGACTGTTTAATACAGGGACAGGTTAGAGGATGACTGTTTAATACAGGGACAGGTTAGAGGATGACCTCTGTTTAATACAGGGACAGGTTAGAGGATGACCTCTGTTTAATACAGGGACAGGTTAGAGGATGACCTCTGTTTAATACAGGGACAGGTTAGAGGATGACCTCTGTTTAATACAGGGATAGGTTAGAGGATGACCTCTGTTTAATACAGGGACAGGTTAGAGGATGACCTCTGTTTAATACAGGGACAGGTTAGAGGATGACCTCTGTTTAATACAGGGACAGGTTAGAGGATGACCTCTGTTTAATACAGGGACAGGTTAGAGGATGACCTCTGTTTAATACAGGGACAGGTTAGAGGATGACCTCTGTTTAATACAGGGACAGGTTAGAGGATGACCTCTGTTTAATACGGGGACAGGTTAGAGGATGACTGTTTAATACAGGGACAGGTTAGAGGATGACCTCTGTTTAATACGGGGACAGGTTAGAGGATGACCTCTGTTTAATACAGGGACAGGTTAGAGGATGACCTCTGTTTAATACAGGGACAGGTTAGAGGATGACCTCTGTTTAATACAGGGACAGGTTAGAGGATGACTGTTTAATACAGGGACAGGTTAGAGGATGACTGTTTAATACAGGGACAGGTTAGAGGATGACCTCTGTTTAATACAGGGACAGGTTAGAGGATGACCTCTGTTTAATACAGGGACAGGTTAGAGGATGACCTCTGTTTAATACAGGGACAGGTTAGAGGA
Organism: Oncorhynchus mykiss; assembly: GCF_057628025.1. Taxonomy (NCBI): domain Eukaryota; kingdom Metazoa; phylum Chordata; class Actinopteri; order Salmoniformes; family Salmonidae; genus Oncorhynchus; species Oncorhynchus mykiss. Next base: position 94,934,293 of record NC_143033.1, on the reverse strand, counting down.
TGACCTCTGTTTAATACAGGGACAGGTTAGAGGATGACCTCTGTTTAATACAGGGACAGGTTAGAGGATGACCTCTGTTTAATACGGGGACAGGTTAGAGGATGACCTCTGTTTAATACAGGGACAGGTTAGAGGATGACCTCTGTTTAATACAGGGACAGGTTAGAGGATGACCTCTGTTTAATACAGGGACAGGTTAGAGGATGGCCTCTGTTTAATACAGGGACAGGTTAGAGGATGACCTCTGTTTAATACAGGGACAGGTTAGAGGATGACCTCTGTTTAATACAGGGACAGGTTAGAGGATGACTGTTTAATACAGGGACAGGTTAGAGGATGACCTCTGTTTAATACAGGGATAGGTTAGAGGATGACCTCTGTTTAATACAGGGACAGGTTAGAGGATGACCTCTGTTTAATACAGGGACAGGTTCGAGGATGACCTCTGTTTAATACAGGGACAGGTTAGAGGATGACCTCTGTTTAATACAGGGACAGGTTAGAGGATGACCTCTGTTTAATACAGGGACAGGTTAGAGGATGACCTCTGTTTAATACAGGGACAGGTTAGAGGATGACCTCTGTTTAATACAGGGACAGGTTAGAGGATGACCTCTGTTTAATACAGGGACAGGTTAGAGGATGACCTCTGTTTAATACAGCCCCCCCCCCTCCCCCCCACACACACTGTCCTCCCCCTTCCCTACACTGTCCTCCCCCTTCCCTACACTGTCCTCCCCCTCCCCACCACACTGTCCTCCCTCCCCCTCCCCCCACACGCCCCCCCCCCCCCCCACACACACACTGTCCTCCCCCCCACACATACACACTCTCCCAGTGTCCCCTCCCTCCTGTGACCTTTGCTCACACACTCTTCCACAGGAATGTCTACAACCCAATCCAGATGCTCACCCTGACCCCTCCACCCCACTACCTCCCTCCGGCCACTGCCCTCTAGCCCCCCCTGGCCAGCACCTCCCAATCGCTATGGACCTTGCAGCCCCACTGCATGACCCCCCCCCCCCCCCCCCCTCTCAGCCCATCAGCCCCCACTCAGTTCCACTTTACACACACACACACACACACACAAACACAAACACACACAGAAACACAGAGTACATTTTGACAGAATTCTGCATGCGGCGTCTCAATTGGGTGTTTGTCCCATTTTGTGAATTATTGGTTGGTGAGTGTACCCCAGACCTCACAACCATAGAGAGCAACTCTCTCTCTCTCTCTCTCTTTCTCTCTCACTCTCTCTCTCTCTATGTCTCTCTTAATTCAATTTCAATGTCTCTCTCTGTCCCTCTCTCTCTCTCTCCTCCCTCAGTCACAGTACTGTCTATATTTCTGCCACACAGCTCTAATACACACACTGATCTACTCCTGCCCCCAGCTAACACATAAACAAACACACACACAAGCAATTATCCTACTGTAATTTCCACAAATCCTGCCCCGGCTTCTCTCTCCCTCTCCTTTCTCTCTCTCTCTCTCTCTCTCGCTCTCTCTCTAAAACACACAGTAATTTCCACAAATCCTGCACCGGCTTCTCTCTCCCTCTCCTTTCTCTCTCTCTCTCTCTCTCTCTCTCGCTCTCTCTCTAAAACACACACTCACTCTCTCTCTCTTTCTCTCTCTCTCTCTCTGTCACACACACACCCCCACACATACTCACACTCACTCACTCATACACATACTCACACAAACACAGAGCTGCGCAGCGACGGTGCAGAACTGAATGGTGGTCTTTGAGAGCGAGTTTGGCCAGGGGCCACATGAGGAGAAGCTGTGTCTGGGAGGGGTCACCAAGTTCAGCCACCCCACCGCCACAACCCAGCCCAGGGGGATAACAGGCCTGATCAGCAGGAGATAGCAGGGGATGACACACACACAGGAGGTAAAACACACACACAGAGAGAGGAACACACACACCCACATACACACACACAGGAGGGAAAACACACACACAGAGCGGAACACACACACCCACATACACACACACAGGAGGGAAAACACACACACAGAGTGGAACACACACACCCACATACACACACACAGGAGGGAAAACACACACACACAGAGCGGAACACACACACCCACATACACACACACAGGAGGGAAAACACACACACACAGAGAGCGGGGCATACACAAACAGAGCGGGACACACACACACACATACACACACACAGGAGGGAAAACACACAGAGAGCGGGACACACACACACAAAGAGCACTCAACTAATATCTACACACAAACTCTGCAGAGAATACCACAAGACCTGTGTTCTAATCTAAAGACACAAATAACTGATATTTGGAGCACTGTAACATAACCTAGTGGAGACCTGTAACATAACCTAGTGGAGACCTGTAACATAACCTAGTGGAGACCTGTAACATAACCTAGAGGAGACCTGTAACATAACCTAGGGGAGACCTGTAACATAACCTAGAGGAGACCTGTAACATAACCTAGTGGAGATCTGTAACATAACCTAGTGGAGACCTGTAACATAACCTAGTGGAGACCTGTAACATAACCTAGTGGAGACCTGTAACATAACCTAGTGGAGACCTGTAACATAACCTAGTGGAGATATGTAACCTAGTGGAGACCTGTAACATAACCTAGTGGAGACCTGAGGCATAACCTAGTGGAGACCTGTAACATAACCTAGTGGAGACCTGTAACATAACCTAGTGGAGACCTGTAACATAACCTAGAGGAGACCTGTAACATAACCTAGTGGAGACCTGTAACATAACCTAGTGGAGACCTGTAACATAACCTAGTGGAGATCTGTAACCTAGTGGAGACCTGTAACATAACCTAGTGGAGACCTGTAACATAACCTAGTGGAGACCTGTAACATAACCTAGAGGAGACCTGTAACATAACCTAGTGGAGACCTGTAACATAACCTAGTGGAGATCTGTAACATAACCTAGTGGAGACCTGTAACATAACCTAGTGGAGACCTGTAACATAACCTAGTGGAGACCTGTAACATAACCTAGTGGAGACCTGTAACATAACCTAGTGGAGACCTGTAACATAACCTAGTGGAGACCTGTAACATAACCTAGGGGAGACCTGTAACATAACATAGAGGAGACCTGTAACATAACCTAGTGGAGATCTGTAACATAACCTAGTGGAGACCTGTAACATAACCTAGTGGAGACCTGTAACATAACCTAGTGGAGACCTGTAACATAACCTAGTGGAGACCTGTAACATAACCTAGTGGAGACCTGTAACATAACCTAGTGGAGACCTGTAACATAACCTAGTGGAGATATGTAACCTAGTGGAGACCTGTAACATAACCTAGTGGAGACCTGAGGCATAACCTAGTGGAGACCTGTAACATAACCTAGTGGAGACCTGTAACATAACCTAGTGGAGACCTGTAACATAACCTAGTGGAGACCTGTAACATAACCTAGTGGAGATCTGTAACCTAGTGGAGACCTGTAACATAACCTAGTGGAGACCTGTAACATAACCTAGTGGAGACCTGTAACATAACCTAGTGGAGTACAGGAACATAACCTAGTGGAGACCTGTAACATAACCTAGTGGAGACCTGTAACATAACCTAGTGGAGACCTGTAACATAACCTAGAGGAGACCTGTAACATAACCTAGTGGAGACCTCTAACATAACCTAGTGGAGACCTGTAACATAACCTAGTGGAGACCTGTAACATAACCTAGTGGAGACCTGTAACATAACCTAGTGGAGACCTGTAACATAACCTAGTGGAGACCTGTAACATAACCTAGTGGAGACCTGTAACATAACCTAGTCAGATGTAAGTGGAGGGGAGTCCTTCATACATTTTTCAAAGCACAGCAATACAAACCATATGTGTTGGAGGTACAGATCATAATGTCTTGCTGATGAAAGGTACATTGGTAATATGAGGTACAGATCATAATGTCTTGCTGATGAAAGGTACATTGGTAATATGAGGTACAGATCATAATGTCTTGCTGATGAAAGGTACATTGGTAATATGAGGTACAGATCATAATGTCTTGCTGATGAAAGGTGCATTGGTAATATGAGGTACAGATCATAATGTCTTGCTGCTGAAAGGTACATTGGTAATATGAGGTACAGATCATAATGCCTTGCTGCAGAAAGGTGCATTGGTAATATGAGGTACAGATCATAATGTCTTGCTGCTGAAAGGTACATTGGTAATATGAGGTACAGATCATAATGTCTTGCTGCAGAAAGGTACATTGGTAATATGAGGTACAGATCATAATGTCTTGCTGCTGAAAGGTACATTGGTAATATGAGGTACAGATCATAATGTCTTGCTGCTGAAAGGTACATTGGTAATATGAGGTACAGATCATAATGTCTTGCTGCTGAAAGGTACATTGGTAATATGAGGTACAGATCATAATGCCTTGCTGCTGAAAGGTACATTGGTAATATGAGGTACAGATCATAATGTCTTGCTGCTGAAAGGTACATTGGTAATATGAGGTACAGATCATAATGTCTTGCTGCTGAAAGGTGCATTGGTAATATGAGGTACAGATCATAATGTCTTGCTGCTGAAAGGTACATTGGTAATATGAGGTACAGATCATAATGCCTTGCTGATGAAAGGTGCATTGGTAATATGAGGTACAGATCATAATGTCTTGCTGCAGAAAGGTGCATTGGTAATATGAGGTACAGATCATAATGTCTTGCTGCTGAAAGGTACATTGGTAATATGAGGTACAGATCATAATGTCTTGCTGCTGAAAGGTGCATTGGTAATATGAGGTACAGATCATAATGCCTTGCTGCTGAAAGGTACATTGGTAATATGAGGTACAGATCATAATGCCTTGCTGCTGAAAGGTACATTGGTAATATGAGGTACAGATCATAATGTCTTGCTGCTGAAAGGTACATTGGTAATATGAGGTACAGATCATAATGTCTTGCTGCTGAAAGGTACATTGGTAATATGAGGTACAGATCATAATGTCTTGCTGCTGAAAGGTACATTGGTAATATGAGGTACAGATCATAATGTCTTGCTGCTGAAAGGTACATTGGTAATATGAGGTACAGATCATAATGCCTTGCTGCTGAAAGGTGCATTGGTAATATGAGGTACAGATCATAATGTCTTGCTGCAGAAAGGTGCATTGGTAATATGAGGTACAGATCATAATGTCTTGCTGCTGAAAGGTACATTGGTAATATGAGGTACAGATCATAATGTCTTGCTGATGAAAGGTGCATTGGTAATATGAGGTACAGATCATAATGTCTTGCTGCTGAAAGGTACATTGGTAATATGAGGTACAGATCATAATGTCTTGCTGCTGAAAGGTACATTGGTAATATGAGGTACAGATCATAATGTCTTGCTGCTGAAAGGTGCATTGGTAATATGAGGTACAGATCATAATGTCTTGCTGATGAAAGGTACATTGGTAATATGAGGTACAGATCATAATGTCTTGCTGCAGAAAGGTACATTGGTAATATGAAATACTCTCTCGCAAGGTGACGCCAACTGCCCAGTTCATTAGGAAATGTCTAATCATGAAATACCCATAAAACGTACAGACAACATATAACCAAAAAGTATACACAGAATGACATTGTTACTGATGGCATTCTGCCCATGGTCGGGTTGGTATCAGGTCAGTAAGAGAAGTTAATATACAATCTGTTGTATCTCCTGTCTCTTGCTGTCTGGCTCACTTTCAGAGCAATCAGGTCACATTGGTGGGCACTAGAACCTATCCTTTCAAAGGACACTAGCCCCACCCTAGATCATAACCCTAATAACTTATGTGGGGCTAAACCACGCCTACCACCCCTCTGATTGGTTCTTTGGTCATTTGAGTCCTTCCCGAGGATTTGTTTTAATACTGACTCACCTGTATAATGTCTTGATGTTCCCAGAGGTAGAGTAGTAGTAGGAGATAGGTATAGCCTTCGCAATAACTTAGTTAATCATTTTCATGTGTTTGATATCTAATTCAGAGTAATGTCCTACAGTGACCTGTGTCTCCCACCTTGAAAGTGTGTGTGTGTACGTGTGTACATGTGTGTTCTCTGTCCTGACAGATTCCAACAGCTTATATCTGTCTAACCCCACATATGTCAACACTACAAGGCAATCACCTGCTTCATACACACTCCAGCCACAGACTGATAAACACACACAAAATCACATGATGTTTGAATAAGAGTGTGTTGTAACCTGACCAATGAGGTAGAAGATGGATAAGAATGGATAGTGGATACCAGACCTGCATTCAAATAGTATTTGAATACTAATAATTTAAACTTTAGCCGTGCTAAAGTTTAGCCGTGATTGAGCTTATCACACTCACGGAAAGTGTGCCACAAATGCCCTGGCTCCGTCTCCCTCCCTTCTCCCTCTGTCTGCTTCTCTGACCTCCTGAGAGTCTGAGTACATGTGGTAACTTCATCAAGCATCTGCCAGCAGAGTAGATCTCCCTCTGTCTGCTTCTCTGACCTCCTGAGGGTCTGGGTACATGTGGTAACTTCATCAAGCCTCTGCCAGCAGAGTAGATCTCCCTCTGTCTGCTTCTCTGACCTCCTGAGTGTCTGGGTACATGTGGTAACTTCATCAAGCCTCTCCCAGCAGAGTAGATCTCCCTCTGTCTGTCTGCTTCTCTGACCTCCTGAGAGTCTGGGTACATGTGGGAACTTCATCAAGCCTCTCCCAGCAGAGTAGATCTCCCTCTGTCTGTCTGCTTCTCTGACCTCCTGGGAGTCTGGGTACATGTGGTAACTTCATCAAGCCTCAGCCAGCAGAGTAGATCTCCCTCTGTCTGCTTCTCTGACCTACTGAGAGTCTGGGTACATGTGGGAACTTCATCAAGCCTCTCCCAGCAGAGTAGATCTCCCTCTGTCTGTCTGCTTCTCTGACCTCCTGAGAGTCTGGGTACATGTGGTAACTTCATCAAGCCTCAGCCAGCAGAGTAGATCTCCCTCTGTCTGCTTCTCTGACCTACTGAGTGTCTGGGTACATGTGGTAACTTCATCAAGCCTCTCCCAGCAGAGTAGATCTCCCTCTGTCTGTCTGCTTCTCTGACCTCCTGAGAGTCTGGGTACATGTGGGAACTTCATCAAGCTTCTCCCAGCAGAGTAGATCTCCCTCTGTCTGTCTGCTTCTCTGACCTCCTGGGAGTCTGGGTACATGTGGTAACTTCATCAAGCCTCAGCCAGCAGAGTAGATCTCCCTCTGTCTGCTTCTCTGACCTACTGAGAGTCTGGGTACATGTGGGAACTTCATCAAGCCTCTCCCAGCAGAGTAGATCTCCCTCTGTCTGTCTGCTTCTCTGACCTCCTGAGAGTCTGGGTACATGTGGTAACTTCATCAAGCCTCAGCCAGCAGAGTAGATCTCCCTCTGTCTGCTTCTCTGACCTCCTGAGAGTCTGGGTACATGTGGTAACTTCATCAAGCCTCGGCCAGCAGAGTAGATCTCCCTCTGTCTGCTTCTCTGACCTCCTGAGAGTCAGAGTACATGTGATAACTTCATCAAGCCTCTCCCAGCAGAGTAGATCTCTCTCTAAGTTGTGTAACTCACATCACACACTGCCAACATGTTTAAGTTTATGTTTGTTTATGTAGCAGAAAGCCCCCCGTCATCCCCTTTAAACGGTCAAATCCCTCCCTGTGATTGCCTAGTCACTTTAGCCCTATACATATCTACCTGTTTCACTCCAGTATGTCTGCACATTGTAAATATGGTATTGGAACTGACCCTGTATATAACTTCTTACTTTCTCCTGTTCTTCTTATGTTTTATTTCAGTGTGTTTCTGTTCTACCTCGTGTTGTTTGTACTGTTAAATTGATATTGAATACTGCATTGTTGGGTTTAGAGCTGTCAAGAAAGGCTGTACTTATGCACGTGACATTAAAACTGGAAAACGTCCCTGACCACCCCATCAGATCCCTTCCTGTGGCTGATGGTCCTATCACTGTGCTCTGTTCTCCGTGCTGCCTGGGGCAGAATCCACTGTGGGGGTCTGGACACAAAAGCCCCTCTTATATCCCACACACCCCAGTAGCTCCACGTGTAAACCATTACAAGATCTGACCTGAGGACAGATGCTATACATCATCTTCTCTTCCCCTTTTTTTTCCTAGCCCAACCCTGCTAACATTAGCCTGGTCTCAGATCTGTCTGTGCTGTCTTGCCAACTCCTATGGTTATTTAAGCCAAACAGTGACAATAACCATAGGAGTTAGCAAGCTGTCACCCTATAAACTGAGCAATCCAACAGTGGTACAGTCCAGGCTGTCATACAGGCTGGGTTGGAATGTTGCAATACCCTGGAAATAAGAGGGGGGTGATGGAGAGACATTCTAAGGATACTGTTAAAGCTGTATCTATAAAATGTCTCAAAGAGTCCTATGTAACAGTTCACTGTACATGACAGCAATCATCTCTCACGAATAGAATGATGAATAGCATGTGATCGTCCCTTTAGAAATACTAGGCACATTCAGAGCAACTATAAAATAGTCCCCTCTTGAGTTCCGCCGGGCCATGCTGTTCTCATGTCCCCGTTTAGTACTAGAGGGTATGTTGAACAAGTGAATCAGTGGTGCTGGAAATGAATGACTCCGCTGCGTGTTGATTCACCTCAGGATACCCTCTCTTTACAGTAATGACTTTGGAGAAGGGCCCTGGCTGGAAGTGAGTCAGTGTGGATTCTAGAACCAGCGGAGGTCAGAAGGAAGGGGGAGCTAGCTGGCCCTGTGTGTGTTTCTGTGTGTGTTTCTGTGTGTGTTTCTGTGTGTGTCTGTGTGTGTGTGTGTGTGTGTGTGTGTGTGTGTGTGTGTGTGTGTGTGTGTGTGTGTGTGTGTGTGTGTGTGTGTGTGTGTGTGTGTGTGTGTGTGTGTGTGTGTGTGTGTGTACGGACGGCCCAGTCAGTGATTTAGGAGGGGGCAGTGGCGGGATGGCGGGAGGCTGTGAAGTTTGGGGAAGGGGTGTTGCTCGGCCCCTGTGCAGACTTCCTCACTCAGCCGTGGGGTCGCTAGCCTCTTTGAAAGGCAGCTTTGTGCCCCTCCGAAGCCCCCCCTCTCGCCCCTGCCAAGGCAAAGCAAACACAGGCTGTAACAGCTGAATGAGAGCGAGGGGGGTGAGGAGAGTGAATGAGAGGTCTGTGTCTCCTCTGTTTTACCTCCCTTTCCCATCCTATTCCAGGTTATTTTCTTCCTCCCCTGTAAGGAAGTACCCAACTCAACACACTTCCCTTTGGCGCTTTGGAAAGGTGAGGTGGAGGGTGGGGAGAGGTAATGCATATGCTGGGTGGTGGGCAAGTCAGAGCGATGGTTGGGTGAGGTGACATGGGGGGAGAGGTGGGAGGTAACATGGGGGGAAAGGTGGAAGGTCACATGGGGGAGAGGTAGAAGGTGACATGGGGGAGAGTTGGAAGCTCACATGGGGGGGAGGTGGAAGGTGACATAGGGAGATGTGGAAGCTGACATGGGGGGAGAGGTGGAAGGTAACATGGGGGAGAGGTGGAAGGTGACATTGGGGAGAGGTGGAAGGTCACATGGGGGGAGAGTTGGAAGGTCACATGGGGGGAGAGGTGGAAAATCACATGGGGGGTGGGGTGGAATGTCACATGGGGGGTGAGGTGGAAGGTAACATGGGGGAGAGGTGGAATGTCACATGGGGGGTGAAGTGGAAGGTCACATGGGGGGTGAGGTGGAAGGTCACATGGGGGGAGGGGTGGAAGTTGACATAGGGGAGAGGTAGAAGGTGACATGGGGGGAGAGGTGGAAGGTGCATGGGGGAGAGGTGGAAGGTGACATGGGGGAGAGGTAGAAGGTGACATAGGGGAGAGGTAGAAGGTGACATGGGGGAGAGGTGGAAGGTCACATGGGGGGAGAGGTGGAAGGTGACATAGGGGAGAGGTAGAAGGTGACATAGAGGAGAGGTAGAAGGTGACATAGGGGAGAGGTGGAAGGTCACATGGGGGGAGAGGTGGAAGGTGACATAGGGGAGAGGTAGAAGGTGACATAGGGGAGAGGTGGAAGATGACATGGGGGAGAGGTGGGGAGAGGTGGAAGGTAACATGGGGGAGAAGTGGAAGATGACATGGGGAGAGGTGGAAGGTAACATGGGGGAGAAGTGGAAGGTGACATAGGGGAGAGGTAGAAGGTGACATAGGGGAGAGGTGGAAGGTGACATGGGGAGAGGTGGAAGGTAACATGGGGGAGAGGTGGAAGGTCACATGGGGGGTGAGGTGGAAGGTCACATGGGGGGAGGGGTGGAAGTTGACATAGGGGAGAGGTAAAAGGAGACATGGGGGAGAGGTGGAAGGTGCATGGGGGAGAGGTGGAAGGTGACATAGGGGAGAGGTAGAAGGTGACATAGGGGAGAGGTAGAAGGTGACATAGGGGAGAGGTGGAAGGTCACATGGGGGGAGAGGTGGAAGGTGTCATAGGGGAGAGGTGGAAGGTCACATGGGGGGAGAGGTGGAAGGTGACATAGGGGAGAGGTAGAAGGTGACATAGGGGAGAGGTAGAAGGTGACATAGGGGAGAGGTGGAAGGTGACATGGGGGAGAGGTGGGGAGAGGTGGAAGGTAACATGGGGGAGAAGTGGAAGGTGACATGGGGAGAGGTGGAAGGTAACATGGGGGAGAAGTGGAAGGTAACATAGGGGAGAGGTAGAAGGTGACATAGGGGAGAGGTGGAAGGTGACATGGGGAGAGGTGGAAGGTAACATGGGGAGAGGTGGAAGGTAACATGGGGGAGAGGTGGAAGGTCACATGGGGGAGAGGTGGAAGGTGACATGGGGGGAGGTGGAAGGTGACATATGGGGGAGAGGTGGAAGGTCACATGGGGGAGAGGTGGAAGGTAACATGGGGGAGAGGTGGAAGATCACATGGGGGAGTGGTGGAAGGTGACATGGGGGGAGGTGGAAGGTGACATATGGGGGAGAGGTGGAAGGTCACATGGGGGAGAGGTGGAAGATAACATGGGGGAGAGGTGGAAGGTGATCTATGGGGGAGAGGTGGAAGGTCACATGGGGGAGAGGTAGAATATGACATAGGGGAGAGGTGGAGGGTAACATGGGGGGAGGTGGAAGATGACATGGGGGGAGGTAGAAGGTGACATGGGGGAGAGGTAGAAGGTGACATGGGGGAGAGGTGGAAGGTGACATGGGTCAGAGGTGGAAAGTGACATGGGGGGAGAGGTGGAAGGTCACATGGGGGAGAGGTGGAAGGTGACATGGGGGAGAGGTGGAAGGTGACATGGGGGAGAGGTGGAAGGTGACATGGGGGGAGAGGTGAAAGATGCATGGGGGAGAGGTGGAAGGTGACATGGGGGGAGAGGTGGAAGGTGCATGGGGGAGAGGTGAAAGGTGCATGCGGGAGGGGTGAGGGTGAGGTGGGTGGTGGGTGGGAGCTAGATTAGGTGAAGGGTCAGGAGGATGTAGTGGGATGGGGTGTTTCAACACCTCTACTGTTCCAGGCTGGATCAGAGATGACCTCTGACCCTGCTCTGACCTACTGATCTTTACCCTATTATATCAGATTAGATATACACTTAGTGTTATATTTCAGTGTAGCAAGACACTGTGGATACTGGAGTAGGTTCTGAGATAAATTAATCTATGGTATAACAAGACCAAAATTATGTCATGGATGGATCTTGTGTGTGTGTGTGTGTGTGTGTGTGTGTGTGTGTGTGTGTGTGTGTGTGTGTGTGTGTGTGTGTGTGTGTGTGTGTGTGTGTGTGTGTGTGTGTGTGTGTGTGTGTGTGTGTGAGATCATAACCCCGTCTCTGAGCCTGATTTTAACTGATTCCCCTCCTGCTGTGGCCCGCAGGAGGGACCTCTCTCAGTGCTTCCACACACACTGGCTGTGATCCTATCCCACAATCCAAGGCCTTAGAGGGAGGTCCTCCTGTGTCCTAGTCCTGGTTCTCACACACATTCACAGAAGCAGCTGAACTGTTGACTTCTTCCCTCAGCCCCAACCACCATTATCTTATGTTATCTGGAAGGGATTACTCTCTAGCTCAACCCTCTTGCATTAGTTATTAGTTAGTCTTTTCAGTTTCCATGAGGTTTTAGTGTTAGCAATGGCACTGAGTGAAACTTTTTTATTTAACCTTTATTTAACTAGGCAAGTCAGGTAAGAACAAATTCTTATTTACAATGACAGCCTAGGAACAGCTTTATTCAGGGGCAGCATGACAGCCTTGTTCAGAGGCAGCATGACAGCCTTGTTCAGGGGCAGCATGACAGCCTTGTTCAGGGGCAGCATGACAGCCTTGTTCAGGGGCAGCATGACAGCCTTGTTCAGGGGCAGCATGACAGCCTTGTTCAGGGGCAGCATGACAGCCTTGTTCAGGGGCAGCATGACAGCCTTGTTCAGGGGCAGCATGACAGCCTTGTTAAGGGGCAGCATGACAGCCTTGTTCAGGGGCAGCATGACAGCCTTGTTCAGGGGCAGCATGACAGATTTTTATCAGCTTGGGGATTCTTGCAACCTTTCTGTTACTGGCCCAATGCTCTAACCACCAAGCTACATGTCTCTAACCACCAGGCTACCTGTCTCTAACCACCAGGCTACCTGTCTCTAACCACCAGACTACCTGCCTCTAACCACCAGGCTACCTGTCTCTAACCACCAAGCTACCTGTCTCTAACCACCAAGCTACATGTCTCTAACCACCAGGCTACCTGTCTCTAACCACCAGACTACCTGTCTCTAACCACCAGGCTACCTGCCTCTAACCACCAGGCTACCTGTCTCTAACCACCAGGCTACCTGTCTCTAACCACCAGACTACCTGTCTCTAACCACTAGACTACCTGTCTCTAACCACTAGACTACCTGTCTCTAACCACTAGACTACCTGTCTCTAACCACTAGGCTACCTGTCTCTAACCACTAGACTACCTGTCTCTAACCACTAGACTACCTGTCTCTAACCACTAGGCCACCTGTCTCTAACCACCAGGCTACCTGTCTCTAACCACCAGGCTACCTGTCTCTAACCACCGAGCTACCTGTCTCTAACCACCAGACTACCTGTCTCTAACCACCAGGCTACCTGCCTCTAACCACTAGACTACCTGTCTCTAACCACTAGACTACCTGTCTCTAACCACCAGACTACCTGTCTCTAACCACCAGGCTACCTGTCTCTAACCACCAGGCTACCTGTCTCTAACCACTAGACTACCTGTCTCTAACCACTAGACTACCTGTCTCTAACCACCAGGCTACCTGTCTCTAACCACTAGACTACCTGTCTCTAACCACTAGACTACCTGTCTCTAACCACCAGACTACCTGTCTCTAACCACTAGGCTACCTGTCTCTAACCACCAGGCTACCTGTCTCTAACCACTAGGCTACCTGTCTCTAACCACCAGGCTACCTGTCTCTAACCACCAGGCTACCTGTCTCTAACCACTAGGCTACCTGTCTCTAACCACTAGACTACCTGTCTCTAACCACCAGACTACCTGTCTCTAACCACCAGGCTACCTGCCTCTAACCACCAGGCTACCTGTCTCTAACCACCAGGCTACCTGTCTCTAACCACCAGACTACCTGTCTCTAACCACTAGACTACCTGTCTCTAACCACTAGACTACCTGTCTCTAACCACTAGACTACCTGTCTCTAACCACTAGGCTACCTGTCTCTAACCACTAGACTACCTGTCTCTAACCACTAGACTACCTGTCTCTAACCACTAGGCCACCTGTCTCTAACCACCAGGCTACCTGTCTCTAACCACCAGGCTACCTGTCTCTAACCACCGAGCTACCTGTCTCTAACCACCAGACTACCTGTCTCTAACCACCAGGCTACCTGCCTCTAACCACTAGACTACCTGTCTCTAACCACTAGACTACCTGTCTCTAACCACCAGACTACCTGTCTCTAACCACCAGGCTACCTGTCTCTAACCACCAGGCTACCTGTCTCTAACCACTAGACTACCTGTCTCTAACCACTAGACTACCTGTCTCTAACCACCAGGCTACCTGTCTCTAACCACTAGACTACCTGTCTCTAACCACTAGACTACCTGTCTCTAACCACCAGACTACCTGTCTCTAACCACTAGGCTACCTGTCTCTAACCACCAGGCTACCTGTCTCTAACCACTAGGCTACCTGTCTCTAACCACCAGGCTACCTGTCTCTAACCACCAGGCTACCTGTCTCTAACCACTAGGCTACCTGTCTCTAACCACTAGACTACCTGTCTCTAACCACCAGACTACCTGTCTCTAACCACCAGGCTACCTGTCTCTAACCACCAGGCTACCTGTCTCTAACCACCAGGCTACCTGCCTCTAACCACTAGACTACCTGTCTCTAACCACTAGACTACCTGTCTCTAACCACCAGACTACCTGTCTCTAACCACCAGGCTACCTGTCTCTAACCACTAGACTACCTGTCTCTAACCACCAGACTACCTGTCTCTAACCACCAGGCTACCTGTCTCTAACCACCAGACTACCTGTCTCTAACCACCAGGCTACCTGTCTCTAACCACCAGGCTACCTGCCTCTAACTACCAGGCTACCTGCCTCTAACGACCAGGCTACCTGTCTCTAAAAACTAGGATACCTGTCTCTAACCACTAGACTACCTGTCTCTAACCACTAGGCTACCTGCCTCTAACCACTAGGCTACCTGTCTCTAACCACCAGGCTACCTGCCGCCCCTGAGGTCATTTGACACATAATGGCATCCGTTGTTCACACCTCAAGCAAGTCACTTTGCAGTGGAGCTGTGTCCAGACCCTCCCCTAACCCAGACGACGCTGGGCCCGCTGTGCACCGCCTCATGGGTCTCTCAGTCACTGCTGGCTGTGCTCAACTATGATGAGTCTGGTTTAGCCAGGCTGTACACCTAGAACAGGATGCAGTAGATATCTTTAGTAAACATACAAAAAGGTATATCTTGGCCACTAACCTGAGCAAATTCTAGCCTGTACTGTTTTAGCAACTCCTATGGTTATTGTCACGCTAAACAGAGAATGACCAAATAAATCTGTAGCCAGGCTACAATTGGCCTTCCACCATTGAACCCATACGACTGACTTCTCCTTTCTGATGTTTTCTTTTAGTGTCTCACTCTTCCACTTCTCTCTCCCCCTCGCTTCCTCTCACCTTCTCTCCCCCCCTCGCTTCCTCTCACCTTCTCTCTCCCTCTCACTTCCTCTCACCTTCTCTCCCCCCTCGCTTCCTCTCACCTTCTCTCGCCCCCTCGCTTCCTCTCACCTTCTCTCTCCCTCTCACTTCCTCTCACCTTCTCTCCCCCCCTTGCTTCCTCTCATCTTCTCTCCCCCCTTCTCCATCCTTCTTTCAGAGCAGGAGTTCTGACTGTCCCCTCCTCCCTGACACATACACACCCAAACCACAACCTCAACATACCCCTCCTCCCTGACACATACACACACAAACCACAACATACCCCTCCTCCCTGACACATACACACCCAAACCACAACCTCAACATACCCCTCCTCCCTGACACATACACACCCAAACCACAACCTCAACATACCCCTCCTCCCTGACACATACACACCCAAACCACAACCTCAACATACCCCTCCTCCCTGACACATACACACCCAAACCACAACCTCAACATACCCCTCCTCCCCTGTCCCATCACTCAACAATGACATGCACACACACACTCTGAGTTGAGAGACGTTTTTCTTCTCAGCCAGCCACCTCCTCAGATAGGAAACCTCAGTTTCCCCTCAGCCTTCACTGGGCCTCTCTCTCTTTCTCTCTCTTTCCCCTCTCAGTCTATCTCTCCCTCTCTTTCTGTCTTTCCTTTCCCTTTCTCACAATTGTTTTCTCTAATTTTCTCTGCCCTCTCTCCTCCTGTCTTTTATTTTTCTCAACACCCTCCCCCTTCCTCCTTCCCTGGATAGTTTGCTATTTCTATTTTTCCATTCTTTCTTTCTCTCTCTCTCTCTCTTTTTCATAATTCTCTCTCCTTTATGTCATAATTCTGTAAGTGAACCTTGTCCTTTCTGACCAGACTCCTCCACTCTCTGTGTTTTCTTCTTTCTGTCAATACATACCTCACACTTCCTCTTTCTGCCAATACATACATCACACTTCATACATACCTCACACTTCTCTTCATTTTTCTGTCAATACATACCTCACACTTCCTCTTTCTATCAATACATACCTCACACTTCCTCTTTCTGACAATACATACCTCATACTTCATACATACCTCACACTTCCTCTTTCTGACAATACATACCTAACACTTCATACATACCTCACACTTCCCTTCCTCTTTATATCAATACATACCTCACACTTCCTCTTTCTATCAATACATACATCACACTTCCTCTTTCTATCAATACATTCCTCACACTTCCTCTTTCCATCAATACATACCTCACACTTCCTTTCAATCAATACATACCTCACACCTCTTTCTATCAATATATACCTCACACTTCCTCTTTCTATCAATACATACATCACACTTCCTCTTTCTATCAATACATACCTCACACTTCCTCTTTCTGACAATACATACCTCATACTTCATACATACCTCACACTTCCTCTTTCTGACAATACATACAGTGCCTTGCGAAAGTATTCGGCCCCCTTGAATTTTGCGACATTTTGCCACATTTCAGGCTTCAAACATAAAGATATAAAACTGTATTTTTTTTGTGAAGAATCAACAACAAGTGGGACACAATCATGAAGTGGAACGACATTTATTGGATATTTCAAACTTTTTTAACAAATCAAAAACTGAACAAGTGGGCGTGCAAAATTATTCAGCCCCTTTACTTTCAGTGCAGCAAACTCTCTCCAGAAGTTCAATGAGGATCTCTGAATGATCCAATGTTGACCTAAATGACTAATGATGATAAATACAATCCACCTGTGTGTAATCAAGTCTCCGTATAAGTCTCCGTATAAATGCACCTGCACTGTGATAGTCTCAGAGGTCCGTTAAAAGCGCAGATATCATGAAGAACAAGGAACACCCCAGGCAGGTCCGAGATACTGTTGTGAAGAAGTTTAAAGCCGGATTTGGATACAAAAAGATTTCCCAAGCTTTAAACATCCCAAGGAGCACTGTGCAAGCGATAATATTGAAATGGAAGGAGTATCAGACCACTGCAAATCTACCAAGACCTGGCCGTCCCTCTAAACTTTCAGCTCATACAAGGAGAAGACTGATCAGAGATGCAGCCAAGAGGCCCATGATCACTCTGGATGAACTGCAGAGATCTACAGCTGAGGTGGGAGACTCTGTCCATAGGACAACAATCAGTCGTATATTGCACAAATCTGGCCTTTATGGAAGAGTGGCAAGAAGAAAGCCATTTCTTAAAGATATCCATAAAAAGTGTTGTTTAAAGTTTACCACAAGCCACCTGGGAGACACACCAAACATGTGGAAGAAGGTGCTCTGGTCAGATGAAACCAAAATTGAACTTTTTGGCAACAATGCAAGTAAAAGCAACACAGCTCATCACCCTGAACACACCATCCCCACTGTCAAACATGGTGGTGGCAGCATCATGGTTTGGGCCTGCTTTTCTTCAGCAGGGACAGGGAAGATGGTTAAAATTGATGGGAAGATGGATGGAGCCAAATACAGGACCATTCTGGAAGAAAACCTGATGGAGTCTGCAAAAGACCTGAGACTGGGACGGAGATTTGTCTTCCAACAAGACAATGATCCAAAACATAAAGCAAAATCTACAATGAAATGGTTCAAAAATAAACATATCCAGGTGTTAGAATGGCCAAGTCAAAGTCCAGACCTGAATCCAATCAAGAATCTGTGGAAAGAACTGAAAACTGCTGTTCACAAATGCTCTCCATCCAACCTCACTGAGCTCGAGCTGTTTTGCAAGGAGGAATGGGAAAAAATGTCAGTCTCTCGATGTGCAAAACTGATAGAGACATACCCCAAGCGACTTACAGCTGTAATCGCAGCAAAAGGTGGCGCTACAAAGTATTAACTTAAGGGGGCTGAATAATTTTGCACGCCCAATTTTTCAGTTTTTGATTTGTTAAAAAAGTTTGAAATATCCAATAAATGTCGTTCCACTTCATGATTGTGTCCCACTTGTTGTTGATTCTTCACAAAAAAATACAGTTTTATATCTTTATGTTTGAAGCCTGAAATGTGGCAAAAGGTCGCAAAGTTCAAGGGGGCCGAATACTTTCGCAAGGCACTGTACCTAACACTTCATACATACCTCACACTTCCCTTCCTCTTTATATCAATACATACCTCACACTTCCTCTTTCTATCAATACATACATCACACTTCCTCTTTCTATCAATACATTCCTCACACTTCCTCTTTCCATCAATACATACCTCACACTTCCTTTCAATCAATACATACCTCACACCTCTTTCTATCAATATATACCTCACACTTCCTCTTTCTATCAATACATACATCACACTTCCTCTTTCTATCAATACATACCTCACACTTCCTCTTTCTATCAATACATACCTCACACTTCCTTTCAATCAATACATACCTCACACCTCTTTCTATCAATATATACCTCACACTTCCTCTTTCTATCAATACATACATCACACTTCCTCTTTCTATCAATACATACATCACACTTCCTCTTTCTATCAATACATACATCACACTACCTCTTTCTATCAATACATACATCACACTTCCTCTTTCTATCAATGCACACCTCACAACTCCTCTTTCTATCAATACATACCTCACACTTCCTGTCCTCTTTCTATCAATATATACATCACACTTCCTCTTTCTATCAATACATACTCACACTTCCCCTCCTCTTTCTATCAATACATACATCACACTTCCTCTTTCTATCAATACATACATCACACTTCCTCTTTCTATCAATACATACCTCACACCTCCTCTTTCTATCAATACATACCTCACACTTCCCCTCCTCTTTCTATCAATACATACATCACACTTCCTCTTTCTATCAATACATACCTCACACCTCCTCTTTCTATCAATACATACCTCACACCTCCTCTTACTACCAATACCTACCTCACACTTTTCTTCCTCTTTCTGCCAATTACATGCCTCACACTTCCCTTCCTCTCTCTATCAATACATACCTCACACTTCCCTTCCTCTTTCTGCCAATACATACCTCACACTTTTTTACATACCTCTTCCTCTTTCTATCAATACATACCTCACACTTCATATATACCTCACACTCCCCTTCCTCTTTCTGTCAATACATACCTCATACTTCTTCTTTCTATCAATATATACCTAACACTTCATACATGCCTCACACTTCCCTTCCTCTTTATATCAATACATACCTCACACTTCCTCTTTCTATCAATACATTCCTCACACTTCCTCTTTCCATCAATACATACCTCACACTTCCTCTTTCTATCAATACATACATCATACTTCCTCTTTCTATCAATACATACCTCACACTTCCTCTTTCTATCAATACATACCTCACACTTCCCCTCCTCTTTCTATCAATACATACATCACACTTCCTCTTTCTATCAATACATACATCACACTTCCTCTTTCTATCAATACATACCTCACACCTCCTCTTTCTATCAATACATACCTCACACTTCCCCTCCTCTTTCTATCAATACATACATCACACTTCCTCTTTCTATCAATACATACCTCACACTTCCTCTTTCTATCAATACATACCTCACACCTCCTCTTTCTATCAATACATACCTCACACTTCCCTTCCTCTTACTATCAATACATACCTCACACTTTTCTTCCTCTTTCTGCCAATTACATGCCTCACACTTCCCTTCCTCTCTCTATCAATACATACCTCACACTTCCCTTCCTCTTGCTGACAATACATACCTCACACTTTTTTACATACCTCTTCCTCTTTCTATCAATACATACCTCACACTTCATATATACCTCACACTCCCCTTCCTCTTTCTGTCAATACATACCTCACACTTTTTTACATACCTCTTCCTCTTTCTATCAATATATACCTAACACTTCATACATGCCTCACACTTCCCTTCCTCTTTATATCAATACATACCTCACACTTCCTCTTTCTATCAATACATACTTCACACTTCCTCTTTCTATCAATACATACATCACACTTCCTCTTTCTATCAATACATACCTCACACTTCCTCTTTCTATCAATACATACATCACACTTCCTCTTTCTATCAATACATTCCTCACACTTCCTCTTTCTATCAATACATACCTCACACTTCCCTTCCTCTTTCTGCCAATACATACCTCACACTTTTCTTCCTCTTTCTATCAATACATACCTCACACTTCCTCTTTCTATCAATACATGCCTCACACCTCCTCTTTCTATCAATACATACATCACACTTCCTCGTTCTATCAATACATACCTCACACTTCCCTTCCTCTTTCTGTCAATACATACCTCACACTTCCCTTCCTCTTTCTGCCAATACATACCTAACACTTTCCTTCCTCTTTCTATCAATACATACCTCACACTTCCTCTTTCTATCAATACATACCTCACACCTCTTTCTATCAATATATACCTCACACTTCCTCTTTCCATCAATACATACATCACACTTCCTCTTTCTATTAATACATACCTCACACTTCCTCTTTCTATCAATACATACCTCACACCTCCTCTTTCTATCAATACATATCTCACACTTCCCTTCCTCTTACTACCAATACCTACCTCACACTTTTCTTCCTCTTTCTGCCAATTACATGCCTCACACTTCCCTTCCTCTCTCTATCAATACATACCTCACACTTCCCTTCCTCTTTCTATCAATTCATACCTCACACTTCCTTTCTATCAATACATACCTCACACCTCTTTCTATCAATATATACCTCACACTTCCTCTTTCTATCAATACATACATCACACTTCCTCTTTCTATCAATACATACCTCACACTTCCCTTCCTCTTTCTATCAATACATACCTCACACTTCCTCTTTCTATCAATACATACCTCACACCTCCTCTTTCTACCAATTACATACCTCACACTTCCCTTCCTCTTACTATCAATACATACCTCACACTTCCCTTCCTCTTTCTACCAATACCTACCTCACACTTTTCTTCCTCTTTCTGCCAATTACATACCTCACACTTCCCTTCCTCTCTCTATCAATACATACCTCACACTTTCCTTCCTCTTTCTATCAATACATACCTCACACTTTCCTTCCTCTTTCTATCAATACATACCTCACACTTTCCTTCCTCTTTCTATCAATACATACTTCACACTTCCTATTTCTATCAATACATACCGGGGGGGGGGACTGAAAACAGAGAGAGGGAGGGAGAGAGTTAGTGTTTTTGTTTTTACTATCCTTATGGTAAACATAAGTCCTCACAAGGATAGTAAAACAGGGAAGATTTGGACAGGTGGGGACATTTTGCTGGTCCCCACAAGGGAAAATGCCATTTTAGGCTTAAAGTTAGGAGTTAGAGTTAAGGTTAGGAGTTAGAGTTAAGGTTAGGAGTTAGAGTTAAGGTTAGGAGTTAGAGTTAAGGTTAGGAGTTAGAGTTAAGGTTAGGAGTTAGGGTTAAGGTTAGGAGTTAGGGTTAAGGTTAGGAGTTAGAGTTAAGGTTAGGAGTTAGAGTTAAGGTTAGGAGTTAGGGTTAAGGTTAGGAGTTAGAGTTAAGGTTAGGAGTTAGGGTTAAGGTTCGAACACATCGCACCGAATGTGGATCTAGCGTTCGTCTGCCGATCATTCAGCGCGCTGTGTATTAAGGACCAGCCGCTAATTGTAAAAAAGAACATTGGGTTGGTTATTTTTCTGAGGGATCAATGGAGGCTGAGAGCTCAGAGAGGTCACCTGCTACGATTCAATGACAGGAAGACAATGACAGGAAGACAACAATGTGAGTAGAGACTAATTATAATAATAAAGCATGCCAACTGGACCAATAAATTAATAGATAAATATATTTTATTTTCTAAGACAACACAACATTGCAGCAACACATGACAACATAGCATGGTAGCAACACAACATGACAACAACACGGTAGCAACACAACATGGTAGCAGCACAAACATGGTACAAACATGCCTAACAACAGCACAAAGGCCAAGAAGATAAAGACAACAATACATCACGCGAAGCAGCCTCAACTGTCAGTAAGAGTGTCCATGATTGAGACAAAACTGGCCCGTTTGAGTGTTGCTTGCAGCTCGTTCCAGTCGCCAGCTGCAGCGAACTGAAAAGAGGAGCGGCCCAGGGATGTGTGTGCTTTGGGGATCTTTAACAGAATGTGACTGGCAGAACTGGTGTTGTATGTGGAGGATGAGGGTTGCAGTAGGTATCTCAGATAGGGGTTGTGAGGCCTATGAGGGTTTTATAAATAAGCATCAACCAGTGGGTATACAGAGATGACCAGTTTACAGAGTAGTGTAGAGTGCAGTGATGTGTCCTATAAGGAGCATTGGTGGCAAATCTGATGGCTGAATGGTAAGGAATACATCATTAATGTAGTAAATAATGATAAATCACACCAAGGGATTAAGTGCTGCCTTTAAGGTTGGGTTTAGGTTAGGGGTTAGGGAAAATAGGATTTTGAATGGGAATCAGTTGTTTGGTCCCGACATGGACAGCAAAACAAACGTGTGTGTATGAGATTGAGAGAGAGAGAGAGAGAGGGGGGGGGGGGGGGGGGGGAGAAAGAGAAACAGAGGGGACTTACTGCAACAGGAACCCTCTTACTGAGCTACGGATGGCCCCCAGCCAGAACTCTCAGACGGAGGAGAGAGGGAAGGTGGTAGGAGGGAGGAAGGGAGGGAGAAGGAGGAGAGAGAGGGAGTGAGAGATGACAGTAGAGCGTGAGAGAGAGTAGGAGGGCCCGTGTAGTGGATTTAGTTGTCAAAGGCCAGCACTAACTTGGAATGGGGGGTCAACATGTCTCTTTCAGGCCCAGTATCACTGTTAGACCCAAACAGAGAGCTAGTCTGAGAACAGTGGATTGGCAGTGTTTTCACACTCTGACTGAGTCTGCCAAGGCCTGGGTTACAACACACTGCCTGACCTGACTTGACTCTGGGGCAGGAGGGAGGGAGGTGGTAAGGGGTAAATACTGTATATAGAAATGGTAGACATAGGTATTATTGACAAAAAGGAGAGAGACAGAGAGAGAGAAAAGGTGGGGAGAGGGTAGGGGTAGCAGCCAGGACTGTGGTCTTCAGTTCTGGCTTCGGGCGAGGAAACTTCTTCTCCCAGGCAGCAGCAGACACTTTTATTAACTGAGATCTGTCGTGTGTGTGTGTCTCAAAAGGAATACTTTCTCCCTTTCACCAAGACTGGACCCGTGATCAGATCTGGTTTCTAGTGTTTGCTTTAGCCTGCCCGGAGTGCCAGATGGGCGGGGTTTGCAGTTTTGGGACTTTTCCATTGCAACAGGCAAGCTCAACCAAGCACAGATAAAGTATGCAAAAGTTCAACAAGTATTTGTACCCACGTCTATTTGAAATATCATGTATTATCTTACCTACCTTAAGAAATCCATGTTTTAATACAAAAAGCTTAATCAACCTGTCCACCCACAGTATCACTACCCAAACCATGGTGGTTTGTCAAATATCCTAATACATGCACTCATATGTAAACAGTCAGCCCCCTGGGTAGGCGAGTCACTGCTATGCAGATGCTTACCTTCACTAATGCTAGCTAGCGATTTAGGCTAGAGGTCGACCGATTATGATTTTTCAACGCCGATACCGATTATTGGAGGACCAAAAAAGCCGATACCGATTAATCGGACGTTTTTTTTATTTATTTTAAATGTATTTGTAATAATGACAATTCCAACAAAACTGAATTAACACTTATTTGAACTTAATATAATACATCAATAAAATCAATTTAGCCTCAAATAAATTATGAAACATGTTCAATTTGGTTTAAATAATGCAAAAACAACATGTTGGAGAAGAAAGTAAAAGTGCAATATGTGCTATGTAAGAAAGCTAACATTTCAGTTCCTTGCTCAGAACATGAGAACATATGAAAGCTGGTGGTTCCTTTTAACATGAGTCTTCAATATTCCCAGGTAAGAAGTTTTAGGTTGTAGTTATTATAGGAATTATAGGACTATTTCCCTCTATACCATTTGTATTTAATTAACCGTTGACTATTGGATGTTCTTATAGTCACTTTAGTATTGCCAGTGTAACAGTATAGCTTCCGTCCCTCTCCTCGCTCCTCCCTGGGCTCGAACCAGCAACACAACGACAACAGCCACCACATCGAAGCAGCGTTACCCATGCAGAGCAAGGGAAACAACCACCCCAAGGCTCAGAGCGAGTAGCGCACTCTAACTAGCCAGCCATTTCACTTTGGTCACACCAGCCTCATCTCGGGAGTTGATAGGCTTGAAGTCATAAACAGCGCAATGCTTGACGCACAACGAAGAGCTGCTGACAAAACGCACGAGAGTGCTGTTTTAATTAATGTTTATCTGCCTACCACCTCTCAATCAGATACTTAGATACTTGTATGCTTGTATGCTCAGTCAGATTATATGCAACGCAGGACACGCTAGATAATATCTAGTAATATCATCAACCATGTGTAGTTAACTAGTGATTATGATTGATTGTTTTTTATGAGATAAGTTGAATGCTAGCTAGCAACTTACCTTGGCTTACTGCATTCGCGTAACAGGCAGTCTCCTTGTAGAGTGCAACGAGAGAGAGGCAGGTCGTTATTGCGTTGGAGTAGTTAACTGTAAGGTTGCAAGATTGGCCCTAATTAATCGGCCATTCCGATTAATCGGTCGACCTCTCCCTTAGGCACATAGAACAACAGTAGTGGAGGCTTTGAAAAGACCTGAGTAATTTGACAATAACGTGGGCTATTTCACAACAAGCCAGTCCCTACTACACACAGAGCACCACACTAAGCAGAATAACAGCAGGAGAGACCACCAGGGAGAGAGGAAGAGAGGGTTCTATTCTACAACCACCTAAAAGGAAAACGATTCCTTTCCACTTCCATAACAAAGCCATCCCCTACAGAGAGATGAACCTGGAGAAGAGCCCCCTAAGCAAGCTGGTCCTGGGACTCTGTTCACAAACACAAACAGACCCCAAAGAGCCCCAGGACAGCAACACAATTACACCCAGCCAAATCATGAGAAAACAAAAAGATCATTACTTGACACATTGGTTAAGAATTAACAAAGAAACAAAGCAAACTAGAATGCTATTTGGCCCTAAACTGTCACACCCTGATCTGTTCCACCTGTCTTTGTGCTTGTCTCCACCCCCCTCCAGGTGTTTCCAATCTTCCCCATTATCCCCAATATATTTATACCTGTGTTCTCTGTTTTTCTGTTGCCAGTTAGTTTTGTTTCGTGAAACCTACCAGCGGTTTTCCCCTTGATCCCAGCTGTTCTAGTTCCTGTTTTCTGGGTTTTCCTGGTTTTGACCATTCTGCCTGCCCTGGCCCTGAGCCTGCCTGCTGTTCTGTACGTAGCCACACCTCACTGGATTATTGACCCCTGCCTGCTCTGACCCTGAGACTGCCTGCCGTTCTGGACCTTCTGCACCCTATCTGGTTGACTGACCTCTGTCTGCTCTGACTCTGAGACTGCCTGCCATTCTGGACCTTCTGCACCCTATCTGGTTGACTGACCCCTGTCTGCCCTTGACCTGTCGTTTTGTTTGTCCCTGTACTAGTACTTTGACACTGTCTGCATCTGGGACTGACCTGAAACCTGATATAAACAGAGAGTACACAGCGGCAGAATACCTGACCACCGTGACTGACACAAAATCAAGGAAAGCTTTGACTATGTACAGACTCAGTGAGGATAGCCTTGCTATTGAGAAAGGCCACGGTAGGCAGACCTGGCTCTCAAGAGAAGACAGGCTATGTGCACACTGCCCACAAAGTGAGGTGGAAACTGAGCTGCACTTCCTAACCTCCCCCTAACCTCCAAATGTCAAATCAAATGTCAAATCAAATGTATGACCATATTTCCCTCAGATTACACAGACCCACAAAGAATTTGAAAACAAATCCAATGTTGATATACTCCCATATCTACTGGGTGAAATACCACAGTGTGCCATCACAGCAGCAATATTTGTGACCTGTTACCACAAGAAAATGGCAACCAGGGAAGAACAAACACCATTGTAAATACAACCCATATTTATTTTCCCTTTTGTACTAAATTCTATATTGTTTATTTCACTTTTGTTTATTACCTATTTCACTTGCTTTGGCAATGTAAACATATCTTTATCATAACAAAAATGACCTTGAATTGAATTGAGAGTTGGAGATAATGTCAGAGACCCAGCCCTGACCTCCCACTGACACTGTGTGTGTGTCTCTCTCTCTACACTCCCTATTCTCTCTCCTGCCTGCTCTCTCCCTCTCACTGTTCCTCTTCCTCTCTCTATCTCCACTCCCTGGGAGCCATTCCTCTCTCTATCTCCACTCCCTGGGAGCCTTTCCTCGCTCTATCTCCACTCCCAGGGAGCCTTTCCTCTCTCTATCTCCACTCCCTGGGAGCCTTTCCTCTCTCTGTCTCCACTCCCAGGGAGCCTTTCCTCTCCCTATCTCCACTCCCTGGGAGCCATTCCTCTATCTCCACTCCCTGGGAGCCATTCCTCTCTCTATCTCCACTCCCAGGGAGCCTTTCCTCTCTCTATCTCCACTCCCTGGGAGCCTTTCCTCTCTCTTTCAGTTATTGCCTGTTCTTCCTTTCTATTCCTCCTTAACCCCCTCATTTTCTCTTCATCTTTCTCTCAATACCTTTCCCAGACACTGTTCATCCCAAACCCTCTCTCTCTCTCTCTCTCTCTCTCTCTCTCTCTCTCTCTCTCTCTCTCTCTCTCTCTCTCTCTCTCTCTCTCTCTCTCTCTCTCTCTCTCTCTCTCTCTCTCTCTCTCTCTCTCTCTCTCTCTCTCTCACACTGTCCATGCATCCATTCACTCTCCCGTCTCCCACTCCGTCTTGTCCCCTCCTCTCCTTCCCTCTCTGTCAGTCGGCTCCCGTGGCCTCTCCCCACAGGCACTCAGGCAGTGATGCAATCCTCCGACTCCTGCATGCAATCACAGGGTCTGGAGTTTGCTCGCCAAGCAGCCAAGCTGGGGCGTCACCACATTACCGCCACCGCACCACGCTAACATATGAAAGGAAGCAAGGGAGGGAGGGAGGGAGGGAGGGAGGGAAGGAAGGAGGGAAGAAAGAAAAAGAGAAAGAAGGAAGGAAGGGAGGAGAAAGGGAAGGAGGATCTGTCAGGACTAAAGGGTGAAAAGAGTGAGAATTGAAAAAGTCCCACAATAAAACCTAATGGCTTCGTTTTTACAGCGTCAAACTAGTCATGTCCCACTCTTTTCCACTCAGGGTAAACTACTTGTTTTTGATTCAATACTAGACCCATCATGAAATGCTATTGGAGTAAACTATCATTTGAATGAGTTATATCTGGTGTGGGTCATACCAAGGTGGGATGGGGGACCTAGTCTCTCTCAACAGACATTCAGAATATACAATAATATCAAATGAATATCAAAGCCAAGCTAGCTGGCTCCAGATCTATACGTACTGTACAGATGTAGGATCTTAATTTGAGCCAGTTTGCTAAAGCAGGAAAATAATCCTGCAGCAACAGGATATGTGAATTACTATGTGGATTATAATTAATGGACATTTTTGTAGGGGTTTGTACGTTTTTCTTTACGGCAAATCAAATCGGAAATTTCAAAGTGGAAATGACAAACTTTAGAAGCCATTTTAAAACTCAAATACACAACAAATGTGCATTTCCATCGTTCTGTCACCATGCCTGATCACTCACACTCTCTGTCACCATGCCTGATCACTCCCACTCTCTGTCAACATGCCTGATCACTCCCACTCTCTGTCACCATGCCTGATCACTCCCACTCTCTGTCAACATGCCTGATCACTCCCACTCTCTGTCAACATGCCTGATCACTCCCACTCTCTGTCACCATGCCTGATCACTCCCACTCTCTGTCACCATGCCTGATCACTCACACTCTCTGTCACCATGCCTGATCACTCCCACTCTCTGTCACCATGCCTGATCACTCCCACTCTCTGTCAACATGCCTGATCACTCCCACTCTCTGTCACCATGCCTGATCACTCCCACTCTCTGTCAACATGCCTGATCACTCCCACTCTCTGTCACCATGCCTGATCACTCACACTCTCTGTCACCATGCCTGATCACTCCCACTCTCTGTCACCATGCCTGATCACTCCCACTCTCTGTCACCATGCCTGATCACTCCCACTCTCTGTCACCATGCCTGATCACTCCCACTCTCTGTCACCATTCCTGATCACTCCCACTCTCTGTCACCATTCCTGATCACTCCCACTCTCTGTCACCATGCCTGATCACTCCCACTCTCTGTCACCATTCCTGATCACTCCCACTCTCTGTCACCATGCCTGATCACTCCCACTCTCTGTCACCATGCCTGATCACTCCCACTCTCTGTCACCATTCCTGATCACTCCCACTCTCTGTCACCATGCCTGATCACTCCCACTCTCTGTCACCATGCCTGATCACTCCCACTCTCTGTCAACATGCCTGATCACTCCCACTCTCTGTCAACATGCCTGATCACTCCCACTCTCTGTCATCATGCCTGATCACGCCCACTCTCTGTCACCATGTCCGATCACGCCCACTCTCTGTCATCATGCCTGATCATCCCCACTCTCTGTCACCATGCCTGATCACTCCCACTCTCTGTCATCATGCCTGATCACGCCCACTCTCTGTCATCATGCCTGATCACGCCCACTCTCTGTCACCATGCCTGATCACGCCCACTCTCTGTCATCATGCCTGATCATCCCCACTCTCTGTCACCATGCCTGATCACTCCCACTCTCTGTCACCATGCCTGATCACGCCCACTCTCTGTCACCATGCCTGATCACTCCCACTCTCTGTCACCATGCCTGATCACGCCCACTCTCTTTCACCATGCCTGATCACTCCCACTCTCTGTCACCATGCCTGATCACTCCCACTCTCTGTCACCATGCCTGATCACGCCCACTCTCTGTCACCATGCCTGATCACTCCCACTCTCTGTCACCATGCCTGATCACTCCCACTCTATGTCACCATGCCTGATCACTCCCACTCTCTGTCACCATGCCTGATCACCCCCACTCTCTGTCACCATGCCTGATCACTCCCACTCTCTGTCACCATGCCTGATCACTCCCACTCTCTGTCAACATGCCTGATCACTCCCACTCTCTGTCAACATGCCTGATCACTCCCACTCTCTGTAAACATGCCTGATCACTCCCACTCTCTGTCAACATGCCTGATCACTCCCACTCTCTGTCAACATGCCTGATCACTCCCACTCTCTGTCACCATGCCTGATCACTCCCACTCTCTGTCACCATGCCTGATCACCCCCACTCTCTGTCACCATGCCTGATCACTCCCACTCTCTGTCAACATGCCTGATCACTCCCACTCTCTGTCAACATGCCTGATCACTCCCACTCTCTGTAAACATGCCTGATCACTCCCACTCTCTGTCACCATGCCTGATCACTCCCACTCTCTGTCACCATGCCTGATCACTCCCACTCTCTGTCAACATGCCTGATCACTCCCACTCTCTGTCACCATGCCTGATCACTCCCACTCTCTGTCACCATGCCTGATCACTCCCACTCTCTGTCACCATGCCTGATCACTCCCACTCTCTGTCACCATGCCCGATCACTCCCACTCTCTGTCACCATGCCTGATCACTCCCACTCTCTGTCACCATGCCTGATCACTCCCACTCTCTGTCACCATGCCTGATCATCCCCACTCTCTGTCACCATGGCTGATCACTCCCACTCTCTGTCACCATGCCTGATCACTCCCACTCTCTGTCACCATGCCTGATCACTCCCACTCTTTGTCAACATGCCTGATCCCTCCCACTCTCTGTCACCATGCCTGATCACTCCCACTCTCTGTCAACATGCCTGATCACTCCCACTCTCTGTCAACATGCCTGATCACTCCCACTCTCTGTCAACATGCCTGATCACTCCCACTCTCTGTCACCATGCCTGATCACTCCCACTCTCTGTCACCATGCCTGATCACTCCCACTCTCTGTCAACATGCCTGATCACTCCCACTCTCTGTCAACATGCCTGATCACTCCCACTCTCTGTCAACATGCCTGATCACTCCCAAGCGTCCTTGCTGCTTGTTTGCACTGGTCTCAGTAAATGATCCTGCCACTCAATTGGTCCTCTGCTATTCCGTCATTGATTCTGAATGTCAGCATTGACCCAGAGCAGCCTAATGTCTAAAGGGGAGTGGGTGGATAACCACTGGTCCAGAGCAGCCTAGTGTCTAAAGGGAAGTGGGTGGATAGTGAGCAGCCTAGTGTCTAAATGGGAGTGGGTAGATAACACTGGTCCAGAGCAGCCTAGTGTCTAAAGAGGAGTGGGTAGATAACCACTGGTCCAGAGCAGCCTAGTGTCTAAAGGGGAGTGGGTAGATAACCACTGGTCCAGACCAGCCTAGTGTCTAAAGGGGAGTAAGTAGATAACACTGGTCCAGAGCAGCCTAGTGTCTAAAGAGGAGTGGGTAGATAACCACTGGTCCAGAGCAGCCTAGTGTCTAAAGGGGGTGGGTAGATAACACTGGTCCAGAGCAGCCTAGTGTCTAAAGGGGAGTGGGTAGATAACACTGGTCCACAGCAGCCTAGTGTCTAAAGGGGAGTGGGTAGATAACACTGGTCCAGAGCAGCCTAGTGTCTAAAGGGGAGTGGGTGGATAACAATGGTCCAGAGCAGCCTAGTGTCTAAAGAGGAGTGGGTAGATAACACTGGTCCAGAGCAGCCTAGTGTCTAAAGAGGAGTGGGTAGATAACACTGGTCCAGAGCAGCCTAGTGTCTAAAGAGGAGTGGGTAGATAACCACTGGTCCAGAGCAGCCTAGTGTCTAAAGGGGAGTGGGTAGATAACACTGGTCCAGGGTCATATTTTTTATTATTTTATCTTCCTGTTGGGGTTGGGGTAAACTGTTCCTAGATCTGTGGCTAGGGTCAACTTCTACTTCGGAGCGCCTAAAGGGAGATTTGGACAGGTTATTCCTATGACCCCCACTACAGGTACGGGAGCGAAATCCTTTCCTAGGTTCATGCCTTGCAAAGCTGTCAATGGCTGTTCCTATTTATGATGACACATTCATTTAGCTAGCTATTTCTAATGAAAGGGAATGGGGATTTTTTATTTATTTCATTTTTTATTTAACTAAAGAAACTCAGTTAGGAACAAATTCTTATTTACAATGACGGCCTACCCTGGCCAAACCCGGATGACGCTGGGCCAATTGTGCACCGCCCTATGGGACTCCCAATCACGGATGTGATATGGCCTGGATTCGAACCAAGGACTGTAGTGACACCCCTTGCACTGAGATGCAGTGCCTTAGACCGCTGCACCACTCGGGAATAACTAGTCAGTTGCACAACTGAATGCATTTAATCAAAATGTGTCTTCTGCATTTTCATTTTTTACATTTTATTTCACCTTTATTTAACCAGGTAGGCCAGTTGAGGACAAGTTCTCATTTACAACTGTGACCTGGCCAAGATAAAGCAAAGCAGTTCGACACATACAACACAGAGTTACACATAAACAAACGTACAGTCAATAACACAACAGAAAAAAGGATCTATAAACAGTGAGTGCAAATGAGGTAAGATAAGGGAGGTAAGGCAATAAATAGGCCATAGTGGCAAAATAATTACAATTAAACACTGGAGTGATAGATGTGCAAATGATGAATGTGCAAGTAGAGATACTGGGGTGCAAAGGAGCAAAAATAAATAACAGTATGGGGATGAGGTAGTTGGATGGGATATTTAGAGATGGGCTATGTACAGGTGCAGTGATCTGTGAGCTGCTCTGACAGCTGCTGCTTAAAGTTAGTGAGGGAGATATGAGTCTCCAGCTTCAGTGATTTTTGCAATTTGTTCCAGTCATTGGCAGCAGAGAACTGGAAGGAAAGACGACCAAAGGAGGAATTGGCTTTGGGGGTGACCTGTGAAATATACCTGCTGGAGCTCGTGCTACGGGTGGGTGTTTCTATGGTGACCAGTGAGCTGAGATAAGGCTTTACCTAGCAAAGACGTATAGATGACCTGGAGCCAGTGGGATTGGAGACGAATATAAAGCGAGGGCCAGCCAACGAGAGCATACAGGTCGCAGTGGTGGGTAGTATATGGGGCTTTGGTGACAAAACAGTGACAAAATGTCACTGTGATAGCAAACTGGATGTAGTCAGAGTAGAGTGTTGGAGGCTATTTTGTAAATGACGTCGCCGAAGTCAAGGATCTGCAGGATAGTCCATTTTAAGAGGGTATGTTGAGCAGCATGAGTGAAGGATGCTTTGTTGCGAAATAGGAAGCTGATTCTAGATTTCATTTTGGATTGGAGATGCTTATTGTGAGTCTGGAAGGAGAGTTTACAGTCTAACCAGACGCCTAGGTATTTTTAGTTGTCCACGTATTCTAAGTCAGAACCGTCCAGAGTAGTGATGACGGGCGGGCAGATACGGGCAGCAATCGGTTGAAGAGCATACATTTAGTTTTACTTGCATTTAAGAACAGTTGGAGGCCACGGAAGGAGAGTTGTATGGCATTGAAGCTCGTCTGGAGGTTAGTTAACACAGTGTCCAAAGAGGGGCCAGAAGTATACAGAATGATGTCGTCTGCGTAGAGGTGGATCAGAGAATCAACAGCAGCAAGATCGACATCATTGATGTATACAGAGAAAAGTCGGCCCGAGAATTGAACCCTGTGGTACCCCCATAGAGACTGCCAGAGGCCCGGACAACAGGCCCTCCGATTTGACACACTGAACTCTATCTGAGAAGTAGTTGGTGAACCAGCTGCACAGTATTGTCTCTTATCGATGGCGGTTATGATATCGTTTAGGAACTTGAGCGTGGTTGAGGTGCACCCATGACCAACTCGGAAACCAGATTGCATAGCGGAGAAGGTACAGTGGGATTCAAAATGGTTGCTGATCTGTTTGTTAACTTGGCGTTCGAAGACCTTAGAAAGGCAGGGTAGGATAGATATAGGTCTGTAGCAGTTTGGGTCTAGAGTGTCTCCCACTTTGAATAGGGGGATAACCGCGGCAGCTTTCCAATCTTTGGGGATCTCAGACGATACGAAAGAGAGGTTGACCCAACCCCTCTGGTGTGGTTATATGAGGTTTTAGTATACTCCCATTTCTGGAAGATTTTTAGTTAGGTCCCACTTTGGCATCTTTGTGACAAAAGCTTCATGCCTACTTGTTAAATCAGAGTTGAGTGCTCCCATTATGCCCCTCTATCTCTCTCCTGCCATCTCTTTCTCCCTCCATCTGTCCCTCTGCATCTGTCTATTGGCCTTGTTCCTATTCTCTCCCTTTTTATCTCTCTTTTTCACTTCCTCCCTCCCCCCTCTCTCTCTCTGTTTCTCTCTTGCTACCCCTCTCTCTCGCTTCCCTCACTCGCTCTTTCGTTCCCTCTAACTGTCTCTCTCGCTCTCGTTCTCTCCTCCCTCTCTCTCTCTCCAGAAGATGAAAGGCTCTCAGTGTTAGGGAGGAGCCTGTCGCTCAGCTGAACTAAGACACAGAAACAGAGACAGATAGAGGGAGAGAAAAAAGCTGTCATGTTGACCTTGTCTGGTAGCCAGGCTTTTGGGAGAGGGGGGGGCAAAGAGGGGGGTATCACTCAGAGAAAACAGGCACCCCTGTGTGAGGAGAAGAGAGGAGAAAACAGGCGCCCCGTGTGAGGAGAAGAGAAGGAGAAAACAGGCACCCCGTGTGAGGAGAAGAGAGGAGAAGAGAGGAGAAGAGAGGAAAAAACAGGCACCCCATGTGAAGAGAAGAGGAGGACACTGAGGAGGACACCCCCATTTTTAAAGATGCTAGCTACAGTGGGGCAAAAAAGTATTCAGTCAGCCACCAATTGTGCAAGTTCTCCCACTTAAAAATATGAGAGGCCTGTAATTTTGATCATAGGTACACTTCAACTATGACGGACAAAATTAGAAAAAAAAATCCAGAAAATCACATTGTAGGATTTTTAATGAATTTATTTGCAAATTATGGTGGAAAATAAGTATTTGGTCAATAACAAAATATTTTTTCTCATTTTGTCCGTCATAGTTGAAGTGTACCTATGATGAAAATTACAGGCCTCTCTCGTCGTTTTAAGTGGGAGAACTTACACAATTGGTGGCTGACTAAATACTTTTTTTGCCCCACTGTATCTCCAATGATCCCACAGTACAGTCTGGTTCTCTCCCTCTCTCATTGGAGGCTAAACTATCCCATCCACGTTGACCGCCCAGCCCTCACTCACTGTCTTTCTAACACACACACACACATACATAGAGAAAAACACACGTCAGTTTGTCTGCTAATTACTCTCTGCTGTTTTTGTGTTTCTCCTTCTTCCTGTTTTCTTCTCGTCTCAATATGCTTTGCTTTTGGGAGCCTGAAAACACCCACACACACACAAACACATCCTGGCCAGAGCTTCTGCCTCCTGCTGCACATCTGGTGCTCTGTCCCCCCTCTCCTCTCCATGCTGACACTAGGCACTAACGTAGCGTGGCTGGTGCACAGGTGTCTCCCCCTCACCCGGTTCCCCCCAGGGACAGGGCGCGCCGGCCCAGGAATTCTGAACGGGGTAACTTTACACTCTCTTTGTACATTCTACGTGTCCGACCACAGTGAAAGCCCTGGACACCACAGCCACACCCCCGTGGAGCTGCTTCATACAGCTGTAGATCCTATCATGTTACCCTGGCTATTGAAGAAGAACTCAGCTTCCCAGGGAGGGGAGAATGGACCTTGTGTTATTAAGTTGCAGCAGACTTTATTGAAGAATCTCTACAGTTGACCAATCGCAGACGAAGGGGCGTTGACCTCAGCTCGCCTGGAGAAAAAGTGTTGTGTGCACGAACAGCCCAGAAACGAACACAAAGGAAGAAAAAAGTGGTCCTAATATATGTCTTCTGAACTGTTTGGTCTGGGAAGCATGCGGACGCCTTAAAGCTGCTCTAGTCGGTCTCCGCCCACCAGTCCCCCATTCCTCATGCTGTCACTGCGAGGGTCCAACCTCCTCGCCCCTGGTCCCCCTCCAAACTGGTGCTGAAATATGGCAGGGGGTGTCGTTCCTTATCATGCACAATATCCACTCTTTCCAAACGCTAGTCAGCCCTATTAATCCCCAGGCCAGTGGGCTGTTAACTGCGTGGGAGAGAGAGCAGACTTTGGGAACATTACCCAGTGGCTTACAGCTGGCTGGCTCTCTGGATTTCACCACAGAGGGAGGGAGGGAACATTACGAACAGATCTCATGGAGAGTTCAGCCACAATCGTTGGCCGTTTGCACAGCCGAAGCCTATACCCTTCACATGCTATAACCATCTCCTATATCTCCCCAATCCATAGATTCTTATAGATCCAACACCATTCACCCAAAGCTTAGCCTACAGATGCCTAGCTAGAAGGTCATATCCTCTAGTGTTCAGCAATAGATCCTCCAACCTGAATGGTAACCCCACACAATACTATCTATCCCACACCATACCTTATAATATAGTCATTAGGTGGGTGCTTATATTTGTCCTATTTCACACATGAATACAAGTATGTATTAATATGTATTAATATGTATTAATATGCAAGTGTGAATCAGATCTAGTTTTTTACATATCCCAACTCCCCCTGAGACACCCTTGGAGAGTGGGGTCACGGCCAGGGTCACCTGTGTGATGACTGTTTGACTCCAACAATGTGACTAAAGCCTTAAAACACCACCTGTGAACCCTGAATCTACCCAGAGCAACCCCAGAGCAACTACCCTGTCTCTGTCTGTCTGTCTGTCTGTCTGTCCGTCCGTCCAGAGCAACTACCCTGTCTCTCTCTCTCTGTCTGTCTGTCCGTCCGTCCGTCCATCCGTGTGTGTTCATGCCTGTGAGTGTGTGCGTACGTGTGTGTGTGCGTGCGTTTATGCGTGCCTGTGTGTATGTGAGTGTGTATGTGAGTGTGTGCGTACGTGTTTGTGTGTGCGTGTGCGTGTGTGTGTGTGTGTGTGTGTGTGTGTGTGTGCGTGCGTGCGTGCGTGCGTGTGCGTTTATGCGTGCCTGTGTGTTTGTCCTGGTGTTTTAAATGGGTTGGGCAGGTGCCATTCCTCTACATTCCTTCTCTGACCTTGTGCTCATTTCTGCTGTGCTGCCTTCAGGGGAGGTCTGCCTCTGCAAAGCCAACCAGGCAGTGGAGGGTTGTGTGTGTGCGTGCGTACGTACGTATGAGCGTGTGCATCCTTATGTGTGTTTGTGCGATAATCTAGAAAGATCTCTGCAAACATGGGCATTAAAAAAGCTATAATCTGTCTTTCTATCTCTGCTCTGTTCCGCTGGGTTCCATTAAACATACTCTGTATATATTCAGCACCAGAAAAGGAGTTAACA
The DNA here is from genome assembly GCF_057628025.1 of Oncorhynchus mykiss. Lineage (NCBI taxonomy): Eukaryota > Metazoa > Chordata > Actinopteri > Salmoniformes > Salmonidae > Oncorhynchus > Oncorhynchus mykiss. Next base: position 94,897,670 of record NC_143033.1, on the reverse strand, counting down.
CTCCCATACTCTACTCTGCTCTACATGTACAATACTACACACAATACTTAACACACTTCATGTGTGCTGCTTCGGGAAGGAAACATGGAAGAAAGAAAGTGGAACAGTATGGAGCCCTAGAGAGAACGATGCCGGCTCTGACATAGGGAACAGTATGGAGCCCTAGAGAGAACGATGCCGGCTCTGACATAGGGAACAGTATGGAGCCCTACAGAGAACGATGCCGGCTCTGACATAGGGAACAGTATGGAGCCCTAGAGAGAACGATGCCGGCTCTGACATAGGGAACAGTATGGAGCCCTAGAGAGAACGATGCCGGCTCTGACATAGGGAACAGTATGGAGCCCTAGAGAGAACGATGCCGGCTCTGACATAGGGAACAGTATGGAGCCCTAGAGAGAACGATGCCGGCTCTGACATAGGGAACAGTATGGAGCCCTAGAGAGAACGATGCCGGCTTTGACATAGGGAACAGTATGGAGCCCTAGAGAGAACGATGCCGGCTCTGACATAGGGAACAGTATGGAGCCCTAGAGAGAACGATGCCGGCTCTGACATAGGGAACAGTATAGAAACCTAGAGAGAACGATGCCGGCTCTGACATAGGAAACATTATGGAAACCTAGAGAGAACGATGCCGGCTCTGACATAGGGAACAGTATAGAGACCTAGAGAGAACGATGCCGGCTTTGACATAGGGAACAGTATGGAGCCCTAGAGAGAACGATGCAGGCTCTGACATAGGGAACAGTTTGGAGCCCTAGAGAGAACGATGCCGGCTCTGACATAGGAAACATTATGGAGCCCTAGAGAGAATGATGCCGGCTCTGACATAGGGAACAGTATGGAGCCCTAGAGAGAACGATGCCGGCTCTGACATAGGGAACAGTATGGAGCCCTAGAGAGAACGATGCCGGCTCTGACATAGGGAACAGTATGGAGCCCTAGAGAGAACGATGCCGGCTCTGACATAGGGAACAGTATGGAGCCCTAGAGAGAACGATGCCGGCTCTGACATAGGAAACATTATGGAGACCTAGAGAGAACGATGCCGGCTCTGACATAGGGAACAGTATAGAGCCCTAGAGAGAACGATGCCGGCTCTGACATAGGAAACATTATGGAGACCTAGAGAGAACGATGCCGGCTCTGACATAGGAAACATTATGGAGACCTAGAGAGAACGATGCAGGCTCTGACATAGGAAACATTATGGAGACCTAGAGAGAACGATGCAGGCTCTGACATAGGAAACATTATGGAGACCTAGAGAGAACGATGCCGGCTCTGACATAGGAAACATTATGGAGACCTAGAGAGAACGATGCAGGCTCTGACATAGGAAACATTATGGAGACCTAGAGAGAACGATGCAGGCTCTGACATAGGAAACATTATGGAGACCTAGAGAGAACGATGCCGGCTCTGACATAGGAAACATTATGGAGACCTAGAGAGAACGATGCAGGCTCTGACATAGGAAACATTATGGAGCCCTAGAGAGAACGATGCCGGCTCTGACATAGGAAACATTATGGAGACCTAGAGAGAACGATGCAGGCTCTGACATAGGAAACATTATGGAGACCTAGAGAGAACGATGCCGGCTCTGACATAGGAAACATTATGGAGACCTAGAGAGAACGATGCAGGCTCTGACATAGGAAACATTATGGAGACCTAGAGAGAACGATGCAGGCTCTGACATAGGGAACATTATGGAGACCTAGAGAGAATGATGCCGGCTCTGACATAGGAAACATTATGGAGACCTAGAGAGAACAATGCCGGCTCTGACATAGGAAACATTATGGAGACCTAGAGAGAACGATGCCGGCTCTGACATAGGGAACAGTATAGAGACCTAGAGAGAACGATGCCGGCTCTGACATAGGGAACAGTATAGAGACCTAGAGAGAACGATGCAGGCTCTGACATAGGAAACATTATGGAGACCTAGAGAGAACGATGCCGGCTCTGACATAGGGAACAGTATAGAGACCTAGAGAGAACGATGCCGGCTCTGACATAGGGAACAGTATGGAGCCCTAGAGAGAACGATGCCGGCTCTGACATAGGGAACAGTATAGAGACCTAGAGAGAACGATGCAGGCTCTGACATAGGAAACATTATGGAGACCTAGAGAGAACGATGCCGGCTCTGACATAGGGAACAGTATAGAGACCTAGAGAGAACGATGCCGGCTCTGACATAGGGAACAGTATGGAGCCCTAGAGAGAACGATGCCGGCTCTGACATAGGGAACAGTATAGAGACCTAGAGAGAACGATGCCGGCTCTGACATAGGGAACAGTATGGAGCCCTAGAGAGAACGATGCCGGCTCTGACATAGGGAACAGTATGGAGCCCTAGAGAGAACGATGCCGGCTCTGACATAGGGAACAGTATGGAGCCCTAGAGAGAACGATGCCGGCTCTGACATAGGGAACAGTATGGAGCCCTACAGAGAACGATGCCGGCTCTGACATAGGGAACAGTATGGAGCCCTAGAGAGAACGATGCCGGCTCTGACATAGGGAACAGTATGGAGCCCTAGAGAGAACGATGCCGGCTCTGACATAGGGAACAGTATGGAGCCCTAGAGAGAACGATGCCGGCTCTGACATAGGGAACAGTATGGAGCCCTAGAGAGAACGATGCAGGCTCTGACATAGGGAACAGTATGGAGCCCTAGAGAGAACGATGCAGGCTCTGACATAGGGAACAGTATGGAGCCCTAGAGAGAACGATGCAGGCTCTGACATAGGGAACAGTATGGAGACCTAGAGAGAACGATGCAGGCTCTGACATAGGGAACAGTATGGAGCCCTAGAGAGAACGATGCCGGCTCTGACATAGGGAACAGTATAGAGCCCTAGAGAGAACGATGCAGGCTCTGACATAGGGAACAGTATGGAGACCTAGAGAGAACGATGCAGGCTCTGACATAGGGAACAGTATGGAGCCCTAGAGAGAACGATGCCGGCTCTGACATAGGGAACAGTATGGAGCCCTAGAGAGAACGATGCAGGCTCTGACATAGGGAACAGTATGGAGCCCTAGAGAGAACGATGCCGGCTCTGACATAGGAAACAGTATGGAGCCCTAGAGAGAACGATGCCGGCTCTGACATAGGGAACAGTATAGAGCCCTAGAGAGAACGATGCCGGCTCTGACATATTTATGTGTTTTACAAAAGAGCAGTGTTTTCTACTGGATTGCGGCCGGGTGCTGGACAGAGCTTTGGATCTCCAACGTTATGAGAGTGTGAGTCAGCTGACAGTGTTGAAGAGTGGGAGGAGGACGGAAGTGAACAGTCACTTCCGGTATCTAGTGTTCTCACTAGCTCAGCATCAGCTGGTTAGTAGGCTGAGTAGGTGTCCACCCATCACCGAACGCTGACGTGAAAGGGACTGTCCTTTCTAGTCATACTATTTCTATGGCAACATCTGCACCGCATATTCTGATGAATGCTATTTTTCAGAAATAAACATATGTCGATTTTGTTTATTTGTTTATTCAACTTCTATTGTCGTCCAAGAGAGGCTGAATGGCTGATTTTTTACATGACATCTGCATAGACTTTCCAAACTTATATAAGTTCCCACATTGGCAGAAAACAGCTACGGGGCGCATATGAATCAAATTTGTGCTGGCAACATCCCCATACTGAGGGTAAATAGTTACAGACAAAACTGTATTTTCCTCTCTGCATACAGTAAGATGAATAATGTCTTATGTATTCAGGAGTTATATAGTTATAGAGCTGTGAAAGTGGGGGAGACAGAAAGAAAAGGAGGTAGAAACAGAGGGAATGAAAGAGGACGGAGGGAGAGAGGGGGGAGCTGAAGTCAGAGGGTGGGTGTAGGGGAGCAGGGGAGGAGAGGAAGGAGGGAGAGAGGGGGGAGCTGAAGTCAGAGGGTGGGTGTAGGGGAGCAGGGGAGGAGAGGAAGGAGGGAGAGAGGGGGGAGCTGAAGTCAGAGGGTGGGTGTAGGGGAGCAGGGGAGGAGAGGAAGAGAAAAAGAGACAGAAGGAGTCACAGGGAGTCAGGTGTGGGTGGAGGAGGAGTGAAGAGGCAGGGCAAGGGCAGAGCCTCAGAGGGAGCTCTCTGCTGACAGGAATGGGATTTGCCCAGGCACAGGCAGACACAGAGCCAAGCCCAGGCCCAGGCCCAGACTTGAGAGGGCCTTGTTTCTCTCTCACAAATGCCTCATACACTTTTTTTTCTTTCTTCCTCCCTCCCGCCGTCCTTTCTCATCCCCCTTACAGAATCACTCCCTCTTTCAATCTATTTCTCCTCATCCACTTATTGAATATCATTGTCTCTCTCCACACTCTCTCCTCTCACTCCACTCTCTCTCTCTCCCCTAGAACAAACACACATTTACATATGTAGAATCTTAATTCGACCAGATTCTCACTGCAGAAAAATAATCAAGCAGCAACAGGAAATTTGAATTATTGTGTGGATTGTAATTCATGGACTTTGTGTAGGGGTTGATACATTTTTAGTTTGAGCAAATCAAGTCTGACATTTTAGAGTGGAAATTACAAACTTTAAAAGCCTTTTTAGCCTTGAATACATTACAAGTTTGCATTTCCTTCAACAACAGGGTGATCAAATTAAGATCCTACACCTGTACATATTCACGTGCCTTCCTTATATTTACATATTGCATTGCTGCAGCGTTATAATAGTTCTATAATATTGTGGGTCTGTATACCAGAGAATCCAGGGAGGGTGTTGGCCACGTAAGTAAATAATAATACAAACCAGCTGTGGTCCCAGTTAAACTGCTGCTGTCAGGCTAGCATATGACGGTACCCTACCGCAGAGCTTTCTGACAGCGTTAGAGCTTCTGCAAGCTCTACGTAGTCTCATTTGGTAATTAACGTTACTGACCAGAGCTCAAATTGTAGAGCTCTCATTTGGTAACTAATGTTACTGACCAGAGCTCATATAGTAGAGCTCTCATTTGGTAACTAATGTTACTGACCAGAGCTCAAATAGTAGCGCTCTCATTTGGTAACTAATGTTACTGACCAGAGCTCATATAGTAGAGCTCTCATTTGGTAATTAATGTTACTGTCCAGAGCTCATATAGTAGAGCTCTTAGACATCTTTAAAGCTCCTGCATGCTCTAAATGTAGAGCTCTCATTTGGTAACTAAATGTTAATGTTACTGCTAGAGATCATATATTAGAGCTCTAAGTCAGCTTTAGAGTATTTGCAAGCGCTACAGTAGAGTATGCATTGTATAGTTTTGTAAAAAAAAAAACAGTTACTCATCAGAGCTCATGGAGGCTTATATAGTAGAGCTCTTAGGCAGTTTTAGCTCCTGCAAACTCTAGATGCAGATCTCTCATTTGGGTGCTAAATGTTAAGTATGACCTAGGGATTATAACCTAGAAAGGATTGAATGCAACTAACTTTGTCTAATGCTCAGAGCTCATATAGTAGAGCTCTCATACCGTTTTAGAGCTTTTGTGAGCTCTAGATGCAGAGCGCTCATTTGGGAGCTTAATGTTCAGTATGACCTATATTACCTAGTCATTGCTGTCATTGTCTGTTATTACTGTTATTGTCAACCAACAAACTATAGAAAACGTCATCAAATGAACTCCTCTCCATTGTTTTGTTAATTTCTGTTTTTGTTATAACTTTGGCTTTCCTCCTGTCTTCTGTGTTAACACTCAGACTTTCCCCCATCAAGTTGTCTGGTCTGTCTATTGTTTTTAAGATGTCTCAGAGCTGAAGTTCTCTCACTCCAGAAACACAGGGCAGCTGGAGGGAGGGAGGGAGGGAGGGAGGGAGGGAGGGAGGGGTACTGTAAGGCGGGTGGCGCCTGGGGGTGAGGCACAGAATTGTGTTTATTTTGGAAATGCAGCCCTGCAGACAAACAGTAAGGGAACTGAACCCATAGCGCAGGGGAGCCTTCAAGTTCACCATGACATATCCTACCTTAGTTCCTGACTTCAACTGTTCTCTTCTGGGATGTCCCATCCCATTCAGGTGATCAGGACTGGGGGGACTACAGTAAATACAGGTTAATGAAACAACCCCCAGAGTACATGAATGATCTGCTCCAAGGAGGAAACGGTGAGGCCTTGTTGTGATTAGTGGTTACAGTTTAACTGGAGAGGTATGCATGGTCTGTGGGCTGGGAGGGTCGGGGCCGAGGCCCAGCCAGATAGGAGTGGTTTTACTGGCCTGGACCCAAATTCATACCTCAGAGTAGAAGTGCTGATCTGGGATCAGATCCCCCCCCCCCCCCCCAAGTAATAATATTCATTATAATCTAATGGCAAAACTTGTCCTAGATCAGCACTGCTATAGTCTGAAGACGAGCCCAGGGGCGAATGGGCCATATTTATAAAGCGTAGGAGGGTTGGTCTAGGATCAGTTCCCCCGTCCATGTAATCTTATTCAATTTGATCTAAAAGATTAAACTGGTCCTAGATCAGCACTCATATGGCTCTATTTTAACAAACCTAATGCAATGGAAAATCTAAGCACTGGCGGTAGCTATAGGTTCGGGGT
>NC_143033.1:94458628-94551128 GCF_057628025.1 Oncorhynchus mykiss | reverse complement strand
GCTCTTTTAGATTGATGGACAACTGGTCTACTCTCTCGGCAATGGTGTTTCTGCTCAGACTCACATTTAAAAAGAGTTGCCTTTTTTCTGGGCAAACTTCGTCACAAACTTTAATCATGCAGTTTTTGATGAAATCCCCCTCCGTAAATGGCCGGGCTGATTTAGCGATCTCTTCTGCCAAAATAAAACTGGCCTTGACAGCAGCCTGGCCTTGTGATTTGGCTTTTTTGAACAGAGCCTGTCGAGATTTGAGGCCTCGTTTTAATTCCTCTGCCTTTTGTAGCCTTTGTTCCATGTCCATATTCTTGTTTTTGTCCGCGTGTTTCGTTTCATAATGTCGTCTCAGATTATACTCTTTCAGTACCGCCACACTTTCTCCACACAGAAGACACACAGGTTTTCCAGCTACCTTCGTGAACATATACTCCGACTCCCACCTTGTTTGAAACCCCCGGTTCTCAGTATCCACCTTCCGTTTTGCCATTTTTGATGGGTATCTGAAAGTTAATTTTACTGTGATGCTGACGACTGCTGTGCCAATAAATATTGAAATGAAGCAGCCTACTGCTCGGTGCGTCACCTTTGCATTGTGGGAAATGTAGTATTGGTGCGTGTAAAAGATCTGCGGGCTGCCGGCTTGCTGCGGGCCGGTTCTAATAATAAATCAAGATCATCCCAGGGGCCGTAAAAAACCTTCTTGCGGGCCGGATGTGGCCCGCGGGCCTTGACTCTGACATATGTGCTCTAAAATGATCCCTAGTACACAGCCAGTTGACCACAGTGTCCTGCCCTGCTCACCTGGCAGTGTGTGGTGTGGTGGAGGCACACAGACACAAAGGGGATTTATTTTTACAGGGCCAGAGGGTGCCAGACCAGAGACAGTGAAGGAACACACACACACACTCACACATACGTGCATGCAGAGACACACACAAAAACGCAGGGACATTTACGGACAAACACATACACAAACGCAGGGATCCACACACACACGTACGGAAAAGAGGAGCAATGCCAGTGTGAAGAGGAAATGGGAGGACAAAGTTTATGTCTGACAAACAGCAGTCAGAAGGTGAGACCAGACTATGACTAAGAGAATGGGATATTCTCAGATCTCAAACATCCACTAATAGATGCTATAATCTATAGCATGTCTTTGGCTCCCAGGCCCATATTCCCAGAATGCTTTGGCATAGTGGCCAGAAAGGTGAAAAGTTAACCCCGGAATGGCGAGGGGCTTTGTAGGGAGTATTTTAAAAATAACCACACAAAGACTGGGGTGGTCTGACCGTAAGCTTAGAATGGACTGGTCAGTTATGACTGGAGGCTTAGGGGACTAGAGGACATACTACAGCTGTTTATTGCTGTTCTCATACAATCAGAGCAGAAACCTCAAATACCTGTTCAGTACATCCTGTTACTATCATCTGATAAATATCTGTGTAAATCTATTGGTCCTGATTAAGCATGAATAACAGTACAACTATAAAACTAAAGAACAAAAATAACTTCTCTATTATTAGAATTATACAGACAAACCTAAAAGGGTTCTATTTTGGGTTCCATGTAGAAACAATTCCATAGAGGGTTCTACATGGGGACAGCCAAAGAACCCTTTTTTCTAAGAGTGTATAGGTCTGGAGTGCAAGTGTGTGGTGAGTGAGAGAGAGAGACGGAGACAGAGACAGAGAGAGAAACAAGGGCAAGAAGGGCATTCTATGCCATCAAAAAGAACATAAAATTCAACATACCAATTAGGATCTGGCTAAAAATACTTGAATCAGTCATAGAGCCCATTGCCCTTTATGGTTATGAGGTCTGGGGTCTGCTCGCCAAACAAGATTTCACAAAATAGGACAAACACCAAATTGAGACTCTGCACGCAGAATTCTGCAAAAATATCCTCTGTGTACAACGTAAAACACCAAATAATGCATGCAGAGCAGAATTAGGCCGATACCCACTAATGATCAAAATCCAGAAAATAACTGTTAAATTCTACAACCACCTAAAAGGAAGCGATTCCCAAACCTTCCATAACAAAGCCATCACCTACAGAGAGATTAACCTGGAGAAGAGTCCCCTAAGCAAGCTGGTCCTGGGGCTCTGATCACAAACACACCCCACAGAGCCCCAGCAACACAATTAGACCCAACCAAATCATGAGAAAACAAAAAGATAATTATTTCCAATGTGTCAAGTAATTAACAAAAAAACAGAGCAAACTAGAATGCTATTTGGCCCTAAACAGAGAGTACACAGTGGCAGAATACCTGACCACTGTGATGGACCCTAAACAGAGAGTACACAGTGGCAGAATACCTGTCCACTGTGACTGACCCAAACTTAAGGAAAGCTTTGACTATGTACATACTTAGTGAGCATAGCCTTGCTATTGAGAAAGGCCGCCGTAGACAGACCTGGCTCTCAAGAGAAGACAGGCTATGTGCACACTGCCCACAAAATGAGGTGGAAACTGAGCTGCACTTCCTAACCTCCTGGCCAATGTATGACCATATTAGAGAGACATATTTCCCTCAGATTACACAGATCCACAAAGAATTTGAAAACAAACCCAATTTTGATAAACTGCCATATCTACTGGGTGAAATAACACAGTGTGCCATCACAGCAGCAAGATTTGTGACCTGTTGCCACAAGAAAAGGTCAACCAGTGAAGAACAAACACCATTGTAAATACAACCCATGTCTTTATTGTTTTGAAACTTCGGTATGTATAATGTTTACTGTTAATTTTATTGTTTATTTCACTTTTGTATATTATCTACCTCACTTGCTTTGGCAATGTTAACACATGTTTCCCATGCCAATAAAGCCCCTTGAATTGAAATTGAATTGAAAGAGAGAAAGAGAGAGCGATCCGGGATGAAAGAACGTGTGTCGGAGGTGCTAATGTCGGAGGATTATGGGGGATAGGGGTAAAGTAATGCGTAAAGTGAGAGCACTGTAACCCTCCCTAACCTGGACTGAGACAGACTGGGAGTGGGGGGGGGGGGGGGGGATTTACCCTAGTCACTAAGCTAACTTGGCTCTAATGACAAGCTTTCTGTGTGTAGCTGGATAATGGCAGGTTATGTTGCTGACTTGCCAGATGCCTCAAACTGAATTATTTTGCTGCCATCATTCGCTACATACTTCAGTCAGACTGCCACCATTGAAGTTGTTTGTAGTGACATCAAAGTGCGGGGTGTTGTACAAAACCAATGAATGGTTGTCTTCAATGACAATATCCACTCTATAACTGGTATTGGAGTGGTGGGGAAACAACATGGAGGTAATAGCTTGACTATAGTCTCACCTGACTGGCCAGCGATGACATGTAGCAAATATTGTATACTATATTGACAAGATAGTCAAGTGACCCGCACTAACAGTAGAAATACATGTCCTCAAATATGGAAGTCAGGGTGGAGGCGGCGAGATCAGGTGGAACCATTCTAGCCAATGAGAGGGCAGATATGCATGTGAACAACAGGCCATAGAGATAGATGACTCATCTTTGTATCTGTGCCATTATAGAGTCTGTGACCGCAAGGGCAGCACCATTGAAGCCATTTCCATTTTAAAGTAGTCAATTTTCTTATTTTTCATTGGCTGATTGCTCCAAAATCATAGGAATCCCCACCCAATTGTCTACTTTAAAATGGTGGAAGTCCTCAATGGCAATATCCACACTAAAACGGGTTATATCCATGATGAGTCCTCACCCCATGACAACAGGAACAACTCCAATATAAAGTTGTTTTTTTCTAAGTTGGGTAAATGCAACGTGTGTCCACTTATATCAGTAAATTCGGAACAGCCTAACCATTCTGAAACTTCAGTTGATCGAATAAGCCTCACTTAGCAAATGAGCAATTCCATTTTTTGTTGACCAAATTCAACACTCTCCCATTGACCAAAAATTCCTCCCATCTTAGGCTTATTTTCGTGGACAGATTTTGGCTTTGGTCTCACATGATTCTGACAATAATGTGGTTTTAGTCTCACCTGATTGGCCAGATATGACTGTTTGGACAGTAATGGGTTGGTTACAGATTGGTCTTCTGATTGGACAGAATTGACCTGTATTCTCACCTGATTGGCCAGCGATGTGGCTAGTCTCACATGACTGGCCAGAGATGACCTATAGCAGAGCTCTCCAACCCTGTTCCTGTAGGTTCTCTCAAACCCTAATCTAACACACCTGATTTGAATGAATATCTATCTGATCAGTTGAATCAGGTTAGTTACAAGTGGAGTTGGATTTAAAACCTACAGGAGGGTAGGCTCTCCAGGAACACGCTTGGAGAAGCCTGACCTATAGTCTCACCTGATTGGGTGGCGATGACCTGGAGCTGCAGTCTCTGGGGGGAGTAGCTGGTCCAGGTCTTCTGAGAGGCTGAGAGCCACTGGAGCAGCTGATCCATGTGCTGCCTGTAGAGGTCAGCTACTGTAGCCAGACCCTGGACCTTACACAGAGACACTACGCTCTGTTCTGCCTGAGAGGAGAGAGAGAGGTGGAGAGAGACAGAGATGGAGAGAGACAGAGATGGAGAGGAGAGAGACAGAGAGAGAGAGAGCGAGATGGAGAGAGATGGAGAGGAGAGAGAGACACAGAGAGAGAGGGAGATGGAGAGGAGAGAGACAGAGAGGAGAGGGAGACAGAGAGAGGGAGATGGAGAGGAGAGAGATAGAGAGAGAAACAGGAAGGGAAGGTGAGAGAAAGTGATCAACACATTCCATTAAAATGTTAATGGCTGTGTTGCAAGTTTAGATTACATCTGGAAACAGAAGCATGAACAGTAACTTTACCATGAAAATAATAACTCTCCAAAAACGCTGTAAACAATGTGCTTCACATGCTCTTAGTCTTATACAGTGCCTTGCGAAAGTATTCGGCCCCCTTGAACTTTGCGACCTTTTGCCACATTTCAGGCTTCAAACATAAAGATATACAACTGTATTTTTTTGTGAAGAATCAACAACAAGTGGGACACAATCATGAAGTGGAACGACATTTATTGGATATTTCAAACTTTTTTAACAAATTGGGCGTGCAAAATTATTCAGCCCCTTTACTTTCAGTGCAGCAAACTCTCTCCAGAAGTTCAGTGAGGATCTCTGAATCATCCAATGTTGACCTAAATGACTAATGATGATAAATACAATCCACCTGTGTGTAATCAAGTCTCCGTATAAATGCACCTGCACTGTGATAGTCTCAGAGGTCCGTTAAAAGCGCAGAGAGCATCATGAAGAACAAGGAACACACCAGGCAGGTCCGAGATACTGTTGTGAAGAAGTTTAAAGCCGGATTTGGATACAAAAAGATTTCCCAAGCTTTAAACATCCCAAGGAGCACTGTGCAAGCGATAATATTGAAATGGAAGGAGTATCAGACCACTGCAAATCTACCAAGACCTGGCCGTCCCTCTAAACTTTCAGCTCATACAAGGAGAAGACTGATCAGAGATGCAGCCAAGAGGCCCATGATCACTCTGGATGAACTGCAGAGATCTACAGCTGAGGTGGGAGACTCTGTCCATAGGACAACAATCAGTCGTATATTGCACAAATTTGGCCTCAATGGAAGAGTGGCAAGAAGAAAGCCATTTCTTAAAGATATCCATAAAAAGTGTTGTTTAAAGTTTGCCACAAGCCACCTGGGAGACACACCAAACATGTGGAAGAAGGTGCTCTGGTCAGATGAAACCAAAATTGAACTTTTTGGCAACAATGCAAAACGTTATGTTTGGCGTAAAAGCAACACAGCTGAACACACCATCCCCACTGTCAAACATGGTGGTGGCAGCATCATGGTTTGGGCCTGCTTTTCTTCAGCAGGGACAGGGAAGATGGTTAAAATTGATGGGAAGATGGATGGAGCCAAATACAGGACCATTCTGGAAGAAAACCTGATGGAGTCTGCAAAAGACCTGAGACTGGGACGGAGATTTGTCTTCCAACAAGACAATGATCCAAAACATAAAGCAAAATCTACAATGGAATGGTTCAAAAATAAACATATCCAGGTGTTAGAATGGCCAAGTCAAAGTCCAGACCTGAATCCAATCGAGAATCTGTGGAAAGAACTGAAAACTGCTGTTCACAAATGCTCTCCATCCAACCTCACTGAGCTCGAGCTGTTTTGCAAGGAGGAATGGGAAAAAATGTCAGTCTCTCGATGTGCAAAACTGATAGAGACATACCCCAAGCGACTTACAGCTGTAATCGCAGCAAAAGGTGGCGCTACAAAGTATTAACTTAAGGGGGCTGAATAATTTTGCACGCCCAATTTTTCAGTTTTTGATTTGTTAAAAAAGTTTGAAATAGCCAATAAATGTCGTTCCACTTCATGATTGTGTCCCACTTGTTGTTGATTCTTCACAAAAAAATACAGTTTTATATCTTTATGTTTGAAGCCTGAAATGTGGCAAAAGGTCGCAAAGTTCAAGGGGGCCGAATACTTTCGCAAGGCACTGTACATCAAACCACTAACACATGTACCCATACAGAAAACAAACAGGAAGCATACATCCCATAGTCACAATAAACATCAACGAAGAGGAAATGAGCAGAGTGAGAGAAAGGAGCGTGAGCATAGTGTTGTCTCTTCAGGACAGAGGAAGTGACCTCGAGGGGCGCGTTATGGTCCCCTTGAGGGGAGGCGGGGATGGACACTGTCTGATTGACTGTCCTCGAGTCAATAGTGTTAACCCCCTGCGAAGGGAGCCAACAACCCCCCCCCCCCCCCCCACAAACCCTGACTGGAAGATCATTTTCTGGGAAAACTGGCGTTGCCATTCCCCCTGGGAGGTGGAACAACATCCAGGAATGTCCCAGCTCATGGTCTCCCTCCCTCCTTCTCTACATGTCCCAGGCCATGCTCTCCCTCCCTCCTTCCCCCCTTCTCTACATGTCCCAGGCCATGCTCTCCCTCCCCCTTCTCTACATGTCCCAGGCCATACTCTCCCTCCCTCCTTCCCCCCTTCTCTACATGTCCCAGGCCATGCTCTCCCTCCCTCCTTCCCTACATGTCCCAGGCCATGCTCTCCCTCCCTCCTTCCCCCCTTCTCTACATGTCCCAGGCCATGCTCGCCCTCCCCCTTCCCTACATGTCCCAGGCCATACTCTCACTCCCTCCTTCCCCCCTTCTCTACATGTCCCAGGCCATACTCTCCCTCCCTCCTTCCCCCCTTCTCTACATGTCCCAGGCCATGCTCTCCCTCCCCCTTCTCTACATGTCCCAGGCCATACTCTCCCTCCCTCCTTCCCCCCTTCTCTACATGTCCCAGGCCATGCTCTCCCTCCCCCTTCTCTACATGTCCCAGGCCATGCTCTCCCTCCCTCCTTCCCTACATGTCCCAGGCCATGCTCTCCCTCCCTCCTTCCCCCCTTATCTACATGTCCCTGTCCCTATTCTCCCTCCCTCCTCTCTCCTTCTCTACATGTCCCAGGCCATACTCTCCCTCCCTCCTTCCCCCCTTCTCTACATGTCCCAGGCCATGCTCTCCCTCCGTCCTTCTCTACATGTCCCAGGCCATATTCTCCCTCCCTCCTTCCCCCCTTCTCTACATGTCCCTGTCCCTATTCTCCCTCCCTCCTTCCCCCCTTCTCCACACGTCCCAGGCCATGCTCTCCCTCCCTCCTTCCCCCCTTCTCTACATGTCCCTGTCCCTATTCTCCCTCCCCCTTCTCTACATGTCCCAGGCCATGCTCTCCCTCCCTCCTTCCCCCCTTCTCTACATGTCCCTGTCCCTATTCTCCCTCCCTCTTATCTACATGGCCCTGTCCCTATTCTCCCTCCCTCCTTCCCCCTTCTCTACATGACCCTGTCCCTATTCTCCCTCCCTCCTTCCTCCTTCTCTACATGTTCCAGACCATGCTCTCCCTCCCTCCTTCCCCCCTTCTCTACATGTCCCAGGCCATGCTCTCCCTCCCTCCTTCCCCCCTTATCTACATGTCCCTGTCCCTATTCTCCCTCCCTCCTCCCTCCTTCTCTACATGTCCCAGGCCATGCTCTCCCTCCCTCCTTCCCCCCTTCTCTACATGTCCCAGGCCATGCTCCCCCTCCCCCTTCTCTACATGTCCCAGGCCATGCTCTCCCTCCCTCCTTCTCTACATGTCCCAGGCCATGCTCTCCCTCCCTCCTTCTCTACATGTCCCTGTCCATATTCTTCCTCCCAGTTCCAAACAGGACACCGTTTCTGCAGACAGACACACAGACAGTCAGACATAGAAGGCCACTGAGTGGTCAGTCATTCATCCGTTGGCCAGAGTGCAACTCCACTTCCCGCTCCTCTCCTCGTAGACCTGCTATTAGCACACAGTCCAGACAGACCGACTAAACTAAGACGTAACACAGGGCTTTTACAGTCTGTTCTGTTTCCTCTGCCTCTTCTCTTTGTCGTTTTATTCTGGGTCAAGTTACCCGGACGAGGAGTGTCCTTCGCGGCAGGATGGCGCTCGCATGGCATGTAATGGCAGTAGGCGTGAGCAAAGATGGCGCTGGCGCTGATTCTCTCGCTCTCTCAAAACCGCCTCCTTTCACCCTTGGCAACGGTTTAAACTAGTTCCACTCCAAAGGTGCAATTTCTGACTAAATGGGTAATTACAGTAGACTGTCGAGTTCCACTGTGCCCACTTTGAACCAGGGCTAACACTTACATTCTTCAAATAGCTTCTCTGGCCCGCTATACAAAACATACTCACAGCTGTAATAAACAAGGAGGAGGGGGGTGGAAAGAGAGTGTTACATGTTAAAAACATTCTAGATCACCACATGTCAGAGCAGAGAAGGAGAGGAGTAGTTACACAGGAGAGGTGGATGGTTATAAACGTTGAGCCCACAGGGGAGGGGAGGCCTGCCTGGAAGACAGAGAGGATAATGGGATTGCTCGTTAGAGCCACTGGGTGAGGCTGTGTGTGTGTGTGTGTGTGTGTGTGTGTGTGTGTGTGTGTGTGTGTGTCTCTTACCTGGGCAGTGAGCTGGGGTTTGATGTATGGATGTGTAGACATACGTGTGTGTGTCCATGTACTGTATGTGTGTGTATGTGAGCACATCTTACCTTGTCAGTGAGCTGTGGCTCAGTGGAGAGGCTCTGGACAGTAACCAGCACCTGTAACAGCTGTAGACTGACCGAGCAACAGTCCTTCTCACAAACAGACAACAGAACATCCACACAGGACAGCAACTGGTCCAGATACACCGCCTGGGAGAGGGACGGAGAGACAATTCTAATTCAGCCCTTTATTGGGTAAATATCATACATCACACAAACACATTTAAATATCAGCCCTCACACATTTACACCTGGAAAAGGAGAGACCGGGAGAGAGAGGGAGACGGAGATAGGGGAATGTGTAGATTGAGGTGGAGTGTGAGAAGGGGTGAGAGAGATAGGTACAGAGAGAGAGATAGGTACAGAGAGAGGGAGTAAGAGAGATAGGTACAGAGATAGGGAGTAAGAGAGAGATAGGTACAGAGAGAGGGAGTAAGAGAGATGGGTACAGAGAGAGGGAGTAAGAGAGATGGGTACAGAGAGAGGTACAGAGATAGGGAGTAAGAGAGAGATAGGTACAGAGAGAGGGAGTAAGAGAGATGGGTACAGAGAGAGATAGGTACAGCGATAGGGAGTAAGGGAGTAAGAGAGAGAGATAGGTACAGAGAGAGGGAGTAAGAGAGATGGGTACAGAGAGAGATAGGTACAGAGAGAGGGAATAAGAGAGAGAGAGAGGTACAGAGAGAGGGAATAAGAGAGAGAGATAGGTACAGAGAGAGAGAGATAGGTACAGAGAGAGAGAGATAGGTACAGAGAGAGGGAATAAGAGAGAGAGAGAGGTACAGAGAGAGGGAATAAGAGAGAGAGATAGGTACAGAGAGAGGGAATAAGAGAGAGAGATAGGTACAGAGAGAGGGAGTAAGAGAGAGACTGCAGTGCTAGTCTGATGGTGCATGAGAAGCCCCTGACCTCTGTTCCTCACTGTCATACTGTTAAATGAGGGAAAAGTCAATGGTGTGACCGCTCCCTTCACCACCAGCCTAGAAGCTAGATTTATTTTCTCTGAACTCTATCCGCCCTCTCCCCTCTATCCCTCCTTCTGTCTCCCTCGCTCACACTTCTCTCCATCTGCTCCCTCTCACCTCTCTCACGACACGCCATCCTCCCTTCCTCCCTCAGTTCTGACACTCTCTCGCTCTCTCTGTGTCTCTCTCCCTCTGTCTCCCCCCCCTCTCTCTGTGTCTCTGTGTCTCTCTGTCTCCCCATCTCTCGCTCTCTCTGTGTCTCTCTGTGTCTCTCTCTCTCTCTGTCTCTCTCTCTCTGTGTCTCTCTCTCTCTCTCTCTCTGTGTCTCTCTCTCTCTCTCTCCGTGTCTCTCTCTCTCTCTCTGTGTCTCTCTCTCTCTGTGTTGCTCTCTCTCTGTGTCTCTCTCTCTCTCCCCCTCTGTGTCTCTCTGTGTCTCTCTCTCTGTAGGGTGAGCTCATGTTTAGACAAAAGGCCCTCCACTCTGACCAATTTCCATGCCATCACCGGGAGCACAGCCTTGTTTCCTGTTTTGCTGTGGCCTGTCATTAGAGAGGAGGGAGGGATGGGGAGGCAGTCTCCAGGTGTTTGCTTAGGGAGAGAGGGGGTGTATTAGGGAATGGAGAGAGATGGCCAAGAGTCTGTACGCACGCACGCACACACACACACACACACACACCTCATCCCTCCCATTCTCCATAATGACAAAACGTCTGTTCAGTGCTCAAAGCAGGCACTAGGAGGAGCACAACACTGTCTTCCCCGAGCGGCCAAAGAGCGGCCAGAGAGAAGCCAGAGAGCAGAAAGACAGCGGCCAGAGAGCAGCCAGAGAGCGACCAGAGAGCAGAAAGAGAGCGGCCAGAGAGCAGAAAGAGAGCAGCCAGAGAGCGGCCAGAGAGCAGAAAGAGAGCGGCCAGAGAGAAGCCAGAGAGCAGCCAGAGAGCAGAAAGAGAGTGGCCAGAGAGAAGCCAGAGAGCTGCCAGAGAGTGGAAAGAGAGCGGCCAGAGAGCGGAGAGAGCGGCCAGAGAGCGACCAGAGAGCAGAAAGAGAGCGGCCAGAGAGAAGCCAGAGAGCGGCCAGAGAGCGGCCAGAGAGCAGCCAGAGAGAAGCCAGAGAGCGGCCAAAGAGCAGAAAGAGAGCGGCCAAAGAGAAGCCAGAGAGGAGAGCAGTGAGTCTATGACAGGACTGGAGAGGAGAGACTAGAGGGTCAGGACTTCCAGGGCTGGAGAGGAGAGACTAGAGGGTCAGGACTTCCAGGGCTGGAGAGGAGAGACTAGAGACTATTCTAAAATAAAGTGAGCATTGAGGATAACCTCTGCTTCCTTAGTCCCCCTGTCTGGCCTGGGCTTCCCTGGGGCTTCCCCCTCCCCTCTCTGGGCTTCCCTGGGCCTCCCCCTTACCTCTGGGTTTCCCTGGGGCCTCCCCCTCACCTCTCTTGGCTTCCCTGGGGCCTCCCCCTCACCTCTCTGGGCTTCCCTGGGCCTCCCCCTCACCCCATCTTGGCTTCCCTGGGCCTCCCCCTCACCCCATCTTGGCTTCCCTGGGGCCTCCCCCTCACCCCTCCTGGCTTCCCTGGGGCCTCCCCCTCACCCCTCCTGGCTTCCCTGGGGCCTCCCCCTCACCCCTCTGGGCTTGTGACTCAGTTCTCCCCTCCTGTGTACTTACTCACCCCCCCTGTAGAGTGTGGACGTGCTCACAGTGGGTGGTGAGGATACCCATAGAATCTCTAGTTATTGTATTTCTGTGGGGATCCCCCTCTTTACAGCTCTGCAGCTCACTATCATGGGAATAGAGCAGAGATAATGTGGAGGTTTCACTCTGTTCTGGTCTGTCCTGTTCTGGTCTGCTCTGTTCTGTTCTCTGCTGTGTTCTGTTCTGCTCTGTTTTGGTGTGTTCTGGTCTGTTCTCTGCTGTTCTCTGCTGTGTTCTGGTCTGTTCTCTGCTGTGGTCTGGTCTGTTCTCTGCTGTGGTCTAGTCTGTTCTGTTCTCTGCTGTGTTCTGGTCTGTTCTGTTCTCTGCTGTGGTCTGTTCTGTTCTCTGCTGTGGTCTGGTCTGTTCTGTTCTCTGCTGTGGTCTGGTCTGTTCTCTGCTGTGTTCTGGTCTGTTCTCTGCTGTGTTCGGGTCTGTTCTGTTCTCTGCTGTGTTCTGTTCTGTTCTCTGCTGTGGTCTGTTCTCTGTTCTGTTCTCTGCTGTGTTCTGGTCTGTTCTGTTCTCTGCTGTGGTCTGGTCTGTTCTGTTCTCTGCTGTGGTCTGGTCTGTTCTGTTCTCTGCTGTGGTCTGGTCTGTTCTGTTCTCTGCTGTGGTCTGTTCTCTGTTCTGGTTTGTTGTGTAGTTGGGGATTCATTACCACCCCCCCCCCCCCCCCCCAAACTTCTGCCGGTGTCATGGCATGGGAATAGAGCAGAGATAATGTGGAGGTTTCACTCTGTTCTGGTCTGTCCTGTTCTGGTCTGCTGTGTTCTGTTCTGCTCTGTTTTGGTGTGTTCTGGTCTGTTCTCTGCTGTTCTCTGCTGTGTTCTGGTCTGTTCTCTGCTGTGGTCTGGTCTGTTCTCTGCTGTGGTCTAGTCTGTTCTGTTCTCTGCTGTGTTCTGGTCTGTTCTGTTCTCTGCTGTGGTCTGTTCTGTTCTCTGCTGTGGTCTGGTCTGTTCTGTTCTCTGCTGTGGTCTGGTCTGTTCTCTGCTGTGTTCTGGTCTGTTCTCTGCTGTGTTCGGGTCTGTTCTGTTCTCTGCTGTGTTCTGTTCTGTTCTCTGCTGTGGTCTGTTCTCTGTTCTGTTCTCTGCTGTGTTCTGGTCTGTTCTGTTCTCTGCTGTGGTCTGGTCTGTTCTGTTCTCTGCTGTGGTCTGGTCTGTTCTGTTCTCTGCTGTGGTCTGGTCTGTTCTGTTCTCTGCTGTGGTCTGTTCTCTGTTCTGGTTTGTTGTGTAGTTGGGGATTCATTACCACCCCCCCCCCCCCCCAAACTTCTGCCGGTGTCATGGCAACAGGGAAACAGATACACCCCTGGAGCTCAGACCCGGTTGTGTCAGTCCACAGGTGAGGTGGCAGCCACGGCCACGGGTACGGGTACGGGCACGGGTACGGTAAGCCCAACCCACCACCACACTTCTCCTTTCTTTCCTCTCTCTTTCAACAGCGAGAGGAGCAGGCCACAGCTGTCAGCGGCCATGACATCAGACAGAGGAAACATGTCAGAGTGGGTTTGTGTTTTCTGAGAGACAGTAATATGGCCGACATGGCGTCACCACGTCACGCAAAGGACAGCCACTCCCAAGTCTCTCGGCAGCATTTGCACAGAAGACAAGATAGAAAACAGAGCCTCCTCTGGCTCAGCACTTTGACAGTGTCTTGCTGTGTAATGTTCTGTCTGTTAACGACGTGGTTGTAAACACTCCTTCCCTTCACCTTTCTCTCTCCCATCTGCCTGTTTGCTTTAGCTCCGCAAATGTGAGACAAGCGCCGTAGCCACGGCAACACCACAATGGCCCTCAGCTGTAGAGTGAGAGCGTGTCTCTATTATGTACTAATAGCTTAATGTCTGTGGGTGTGTGTGTTTTATGGTATGTCCTATAATTACAACTTGTACGACACGGAAGCTTAACTAACCAAAACTCCTTTCAACTCCTCTCTGCCACAGTGAAGTCATTGTGAGTGCCAAGCACAATATCAGTGTCCACATCTTCAAGGGGCTCCACCACTCTCTCTCTCTCTCTCTGCTGACCAGAGTGGTGACTTTGAAGATTATTTATATTGGATTTTTTTTACTGCTTTTTGGTCCAAGTCAAACCTCTCACTCTCTTGCACAAAACTCTCTAATGTTGGAAGGATCAAAAACACAAAAGTTGTTCTCAACTTTTGAAGTTTATTTTAAAAAGCATAGCATCTGAGTCTGCAATTTAACTATTATTTTTTAACTCTACTTTATCTTATCACCACCGCTGCCCAATGTGCTCATATGACATTTTCCCCTTTACATGTCTAAAAACCAACGAGCTAAACTGATATCAAAAACAGACAGTTAGTCCAACAAGCATGATCACTGTGGCTGCTGGCTAACCTTCACACCATCTGTGTGATGACTGGGTCTCTGAAGTTCACGTCAGAGTATTTGATCATTTTTATTTAACCTTCATTTCCACAGGGTTTTCTCATAGAGGTAACATCTACTTTTCAAGGGAGACCCGGTCCGACAGCTGCAAGGGAAACAACGTTTCACAAAAAACTTCTTACATACACTAACACAACATTGAACAAAACTATAGACACACATACAGTACAACAATGACATATCACGTAAAGAAACACACAATGTCATAACTAAAAAACAGCTGTCCTAAAGACAATTACACTCTTCCATGATATTTAGAATGGACCAAGTGTTTAAACTCCACCAACGTTTTGGATTGGTAAAGAACCTGAGAGCTGCATGATATACTGAATCAAGTGCTCTCAAGGTAGAGGCCTGTACTGTTCAATTAACAGGTGTGCCTTCTAAAAAAAGTTAATTTGTGGAATTTCTTTCCTTCTTAATGCGTTTGAGCCAATCAGTTGTGTTGTGACAAGGTAGGGGGTATACAGAAGACAGCCCTAATTGGTAAAAGACCAAGAACTCAAATAAGCAAAGAGAAACGACAGTCCATCATTACTCTAAGACATGAAGGTCAGTCAACATGGAACATTTCAAGAACTTTGAAGTTTGTTCAAGTGCAGTTGCAAAAACCATCAAGCACTATGATGAAACTGGCTCTCATGAGGATCACCATAGGAAAGGAAGACCCAGAGTTACCTCTGCTGCAGAGGATAAGTTAATTTGAGTTACCAGCCTCAGAAATTGCAGCCCAAATAAATGCTTCACAGAGTTCAAGTAACAGACACATCTCAGCTAGAGGTCGACCGATTATGATTTTTCAATGCCGATACCGATTATTGGAGGACCCAAAAAAGCCGATACCAATTAATAGGCCAATTTGTATTTATATTTGTAATAATGACAATTACATCAATACAGAATGAACACTGAACCCTTTTATTTTAACTTAATATAATACATCAATAAAATCTATTTAGTCTCAAATAAATAATGAAACATGTTCAATTTGGTTTAAATAATGCAAAAACACAGTGTTGGAGAAGAAGCTAAAAGTGCAATATTTGCCATGTAAAAAAGCTAACGTTTAAGTTCCTTACTCAGAACATATGAAAGCTGGTGGTTCAATATTATGACGCGCCAACTATTTCTCTCTATACCATTTGTATTTCATATACCTTTGACTATTGGATGTTCTTATAGGCACTTTAGTATTGCCAGCCTAATCTCGGGAGTTGATAGGCTTGAAGTCATAAACAGCGCTGTGCTTCAAGCATTGCTAAGAACTGCTCGCTAACGCAGTAAAGTGCTGTTTGAATGAATGCTTATGAGCCTGCTGCTGCCTACCACCGCTCAGTTAGACTGCTCTATCAAATATCAAATCATAGACTTAATTATAATAAACACACAGAAATGCGAGCCTTTGGTCATTAATATGGTTATATTTCATTTCGAAAACAAAACGTTTATTCTTTCAGTGAAATACGGAACCGTTACGTATTTTATCTAACGGGTGGCATCCATAAGTCTAAATATTCCTGTTACATTGCACAACCTTCAATGTTATATGTCATAATTATGTACAGTCATTGTTAGGATGAAAACCCAGTTCGCAACAACCCAGGCAACCCAAACTGTAGCATATACCCTGACTCTGCTTGCACTGAACGCAAGAGAAGTGACACAATTTCCCTAGTTTAAATAATTGCATGTTAACAGTCAATATTAACTAAATATGCAGGTTTAAAAATATATACTTCTGTGTATTAATTTTAAGAAAGGCATTGATGTTTATTGGTAGGTACATTTGTGCAAAGAATGTGCTTTTTTCACGAATGCACTTTTGTTAAATCATCACCCGTTTGGCGAAGTAGGCTATGATTCAATGATATATTAACAGGCACCACATCGATTATATGCAACGCAGGACAAGCTAGTTAAACTAGTAATATCATCAACCATGTGTAGTTAACTAGTGATTATGTTAAGATTGATTGCTTTTTATAAGATAAGTTTAATGCTAGCTAGCAACTTACCTTGGCTCATTGCCCGCCACAAGGTCTTTTTGACGCTGCACTCGCGTAACAGGTGGTCAGCCTGCCACGCAGTTTCCTCATGGATTGCAATGTAATCGGCATCCAAAAAGGCTGATTACCGATTGTTATGAAAACTTGAAATTGGCCCAAATTAATCATGCTGATTAATCGGTCGACCTCTAATCTCAACATCAACTGTTCAGAAGAGACTGCGTGAATCAGGCCTTTATGGTTGAATTCCTGCAACAACAAAAAAACACTACTAAAGGACACCAATAATAAGAAGAGACTTGCTTGGGCCAAGAAACACGTGCGATGGACATTAGACCGTGAAAATCTGTCCTTTGGTCTGATGAGTGCAAATTTGAGAGATTTGTTTCCAACCGCTGTGTCTTTGTGAGACGCAGAGTAGGTGAACAGATAATGTCCGCATGTGTGGTTCCCACCGTGAAGCATGGAAGAAGAGGTGTGATGGTGTGGGGGTGCTTTGCTGGTGACACTGTCTGTGATTTATTTAGAATTCAGGATACACTTAACCAGCATGACTACCACAGCATTCTGCAGCGATATCCCATCCCATCTGGTTTGCGCTTAGCGGGACGATAATTTGCTTTTCAACAGGACAATGACCAAACACCGATGATTAACGACTCATGATGCAATTCTAACAACATACAAGAACTCAAGTCCTTGTGTTCACCTGCCTAGAATTCCTCACACTCAAATGCTGACCGTATTATCTCCCAAGAGAACTCTCCTCGGTTATAGTCACAGCTGTGTATATCCCTCCGCAAGCGTATACAGTTGAAGTCGGAAGTTTACATACACTTAGGTTGGAGTCATTAAAACTTGTTTTTCAACCACTCCACACATTTCTTGTTAACAAACTATAGTTTTGGCAAGTAGGTTAGGACATCTACTTTGTGCATGACACAAGTCATTTTTCCAACAATTGTTTACAGACAGATTATTTCACTTATAGTTCCCTATATCATAATTCCAGTGGGTCAGAAGTTTACATACACTAAGTTGACTGTGCCTTTAAACAGCTTGGACATTTCCAGAAAATGATGTCATGGCTTTAGAAGCTTCTGATGTCTAATTGACATCATTTGAGTCAATTGGAGGTGTACCTGTGGATGTACTTCAAGGCCTACCTTCAAACTCAGTGACTCTTTGCTAGACATCATGGGAAAATCAAAAGAAATCAGCCAAGACCTCAGAAAAAAAATGGAGACCTCCACAAGTCTGGTTCATCCTTGGGAGCAATTTCCAAACGCCTGAAGGCACGTTCATCTGTACACACAATAGTACGCAAGCATAAACACCATGGGACCACGCAGCCGCCAAACCGCTCAGGAAGGAGACGCGTTCTGTTTCCTAGAGATGAACGTACTTTGGTGCTTAAAGTGCAAATCAATCCCAGAAAAACAGCAAAGTACCTTGTGCAGATGCTGGAGGAAACAGGTACAAAAGTATCTATATCCACAGTAAAACGAGTCCTATATCAACATAACCTGAAAGGCCGCTCAGCAAGGAAGAAGCCACTGCTCCAAAACCGCCATAAAAAAGCCAGACTACGGTTTGCAGCTGCACATGGGGACAAAGATCGTACTTTTTGGAGAAATGTCCTCTGGTCTGATGAAACAAAAATAGAACTGTTTGGCCATAATGACCATCGTTGTTTGAAGGAAAAGGGGGAGGCTTGTAAGCCAAAGAACACCATCCCAACCGTGAAGCACGGGGGTGGCAGCATCATGTTGTGGGGGTGCTTTGCTGCAGGAGGGACTGGTGCACATCACAAAATAGATGGCTTCATGAGGATGGAAAATTATGTGGATATATTGAAGCGACATCTCAAGACATCAGTCAGGAAGTTAAAGCTTGGTCGCAAATGGGTCTTCCAAATGGACAATGACCCCAAGCATAATTCCAAAGTTGTGGCAAAATGGCCTAAGGACAATAAAGTAAAAGTATTGGAGTGGCCATCACAAAGCCCTGACCCTCAATCCTATATAATTTTTTGGGCACGAGCAAGGAGGTCTACCCACCTGACTCAGTTACACCAGCTCTGTCAGGAGGAATGGACCAAAATTCACCCAACTTATTGTGGGAAGCTTGTGAAAGGCTACCCAAAACATTTGACCCAAGTTAAACAATTTAAAGGCAATACTACCAAATACTAATTGAGTGTATGTAAACTTCTGACCCACTGGGAATGTGATGAAAGAAATAAAAGCTGAAATAAATCACCCTCTACTATTATTCTGACATTTCACATTCTTAAAATAAAGTGGTGATCCTAACTGACCCAAAACAGGGAATTTTTACTAGGATTAAATGTCAGGAATTGTGAAAAACTGTATGTAAACTTCCGGCTTCAACTGTTGACGGACATATTCAATCCGTCCCTATCCCAGTCTGCTGTCACCACAAGCTTCAAGATAGCCACCATTATTCCAGTTCCCAAGGAAGCTAAGGTAACTCTACTAAATGACTATTGCCCCGTAGCACTCACTTCTGTCATCATGAAGTGCTTTGAGAGACTAGTCAAGGACCATATCACCTCCACCCTACCTGTCACCCAAGACCCACTCCAATTTGCTTACCGCCCCAATAGGGGAAAAACGTGGCTTGTCACCAAAAACCCTTCTAACTTTTACAGATGCACAATTGAGAGCATCCTGTCGCGCTGTTTTACCACCTGGTACGGCAACTGCACCGCCCACAACCGCAGGGGCTCTCCAGAGGGTGGTGCTGTCTGCATCACCGGGGGCAAACTACCTGCCCTCCAGGACACCTACACCACCCGATGTCACAGGACGGCCAAAAAGATAATCAAGGACAACAACCACCCGAGCCACTGTCTGTTCACCCTGCTATCATCCAGAAGGTGAGGTCAGTACAGGTGCATCAGAGCTGGGACAGAGAGATAGAAGCTGTTTTTCAATCTCAAGGCCATCAGATTGTTAAACAGCCACCACTAGCACAGAGGCAGCTGCCTACCTATAGACTTGATATCATTGGCCACTTTAATAAATGGAACACTAGTCACTTTAATAATGCCACTTTAAGAATGTTTACATATCTCACATTACTCATCTCATATGTACGGTTATCCTTCACTATCTATTGCATCTTAGCTGCTCTGTCACTGCTCATCTATCTATATATTTTATACTCTGTCACTGCTCATCTATATATTTTATACTCTGTCACTGCTCATCTATATATTTTATACTCTGTCACTGCTCATCTATATATTTTATACTCTGTCACTGCTCATCTATATATTTTATACTCTGTCACTGCTCATCTATATATTTTATACTCTGTCACTGCTCATCTATATATTTTATACTCTGTCACTGCTCATCTATATATTTTATACTCTGTCACTGCTCATCTATATATTTTATACTGTCACTGCTCATCTATATATTTTATACTCTGTCACTGCTCATCTATATATTTTATACTCTGTCACTGCTCATCTATATATTTTATACTCTGTCACTGCTCATCTATATATTTTATACTTATATATTCTCATCCAATTCCTTTATTAGATTGTGTGTATTAGGTTTAGTTGTGGAATGTGTTAGATATTAGGTTTAGTTGTGGAATTTGTTAGATATTAGGTTTAGTTGTGGAATGTGTTAGATATTAGGTTTAGTTGTGGAATTTGTTAGATATTAGGTTTAGTTGTGGAATTTGTTAGATATTAGGTTTAGTTGTGGAATTTGTTAGATATTAGGTTTAGTTGTGGAATTTGTTAGATTTGACCTGTTAGATACTGCTGCACTGTCGGATCTAGAAGCTGAAGAATTTCGCTAGACTCGCGACTGCTAACCATGTGTATGTGACCAATAACATTTGATTTGATTTGACACACCTCCAGGCTGTGTAAGAGCTATTTGACCAAGAAGGAGAGTGATGGAGTGCTGCATCAGATGATCTAGCCTCCACAATCACCCAACCTCAACCCAATTGAGATGGTTTGGGATGAGTTAGACCGCAGAGTGAAGAAAAGCAGCCAACAAGTGCTCAGCTTATGTGGGAACTCCTTCAAGACTTTTGGAAAAGCATCTAGGTGAAGCTGGTTGACAGAATGCCAGAGTGTGCAAAGCTGCCATCCAGGCAAAGGGTGGCTACTTAGAAGAATCTCAAATAGAAATATATTTTGATTTGTTTAACACTTTTTTGGTTACTACATGATTCCATATGTGTTATTTCATAGTTTTGATGTCTTCCCTATTATTCTGCAACGTAGAAAATAGTAAAAATAAAGAAAAATCCTTGAATGAGTAGGTGTCCAAACTTTTGACAGGTACTGTACATCGTACCAGCTCCTGCCTGGCCTTCAGAGGAAAAACAAGCCTTATGTCGGTAATAAAAACCTATTTTCAGCTGGAGCTTCCTTATCAAGTTCTCCACATGAACAGTGAAGCTCAGCCTGTCATCCACCCACACTCCCAACTATTTGTACACTTGGACTTTCTCTATAGTATGTTCATCCAATGTATGTGTGACTGTATGGGAGTGTGTGTGTCTGCCTGTCGGTGTCTGCCTGTCGGTGTCTGCCTGTCGGTGTCTGCCTGTCGGTGTCTGCCTGTCGGTGTCTGCATACACTTACTTGCTTGGTGTGTGTTTGTGTGTATGTCTGGCAACCTGTCTTTCTGTCTGTCTGTTCTGCTCTGTCCGTCTTTCTGACTGTCTGCCTACCTGTCTATCTGTGTCTGTCTGTCCACTCCGCTCTGCTCTGGGTCTGCTCTGCTCTGGGTCTGCACTGCTCTGGGTCTGCACTGCTCCGTGTGTGTGTGTGTGTTTGTGTGTATGTCTGCCAACCTGTCTTTCTGTCTGTCTGTTCTGCTCTGTCCGTCTTTCTGACTGTCTGCCTACCTGTCTATCTGTGTCTGTCTGTCTGTCCACTCCACTCTGCTCTGGGTCTGCTCTTCTCTGGGTCTGCTCTGGGTCTGCACTGCTCTGGGTCTGCACTGCTCCGTGTGTGTGTGTGTGCTTGGTGTGTGTCTACAGGAACGTAGATGCTCCTCTCCCTTCTCTCTCTCGTTATTTACAGCCCAATGGTGACCTGCCTGGCCCTCTCTGGTTTGGCCCTGCTCTGTGTGTCTGGCCTGGTTGTTTTCAAAGAATACTGCAGGTGTGTCGGTCTGTTCTGGTAACCCTGCTCTTTAAAAGGGGAATTTCACAATTTTTCAACTTTATATTCATCATCTCCAGCACCACCCCAACATCAACATCTGTGAAAATGGTGTGTTTCTATATTTTGTAGTAAAAAAAGATTGAGGAAGATAAGTGTTTCCAATGACATCATCGGTGTGCACCTTGTGATTTTAACCAATTATGAGTAGGCATTGCCACTAATTGTCTACCAATTTGTTGATGATGTCATTGGAAACACTTATGTTCCTCTATTTTTTTTACTCCAGCACTGTACTGATGACACTGATCTTTACATTCCCAGCCAGCACTGTGCTGCTGACCCTGCTCTTTACATACCCAGCCAGCACTGTGCTGCTGACCCTGCTCTTTACATACCCAGCAAGCACTGTGCTGCTGACCCTGCTCTTTACATACCCAGCCAGCACTGTGCTGCTGACCCTGCTCTTTACATACCCAGCCAGCACTGTGCTGCTGACCCTGCTCTTTACATACCCAGCCAGCACTGTGCTGCTGACCCTGCTCTTTACATACCCAGCCAGCACTGTACTGCTAACCCTGCTCTTTACATACCCAGCCAGCACTGTTCTGTACTGCTAACCCTGATCGTTAACTACACAGCCAGCACTGTAATGTACTGCTGACCCTGATCTTTAACTACCCAGCCAGCACTGTACTGCACTGATGACCCTGATCTTTAACTACCCAGCCAGCACTGTACTGCTAACCCTGCTCTTTACATACCCAGCACTGTACTGCTGACCCTGATCTTTACATACCCAGCCAGCACTGTTCTGTACTGCTAACCCTGATCTTTAACTACCCAGCCAGCACTGTAATGTACTGCTAACCTGATCTGTAACTACCCAGCCAGCACTGCACTGTACTGCTGACACTGATCTTTAAACTACCCAGCCAGCACTGTACTGTACTGCTAACCTGATCTTTAACTACCCAGCCAGCACTGTACTGCTGACACTGATCTTTAACTACCCAGCCAGCACTGTAATGTACTGCTAACCTGATATTTAACTACCCAGCCAGCACTGCACTGATGACATTGATCTTTAACTACCCAGCCAGCACTGCACTGTACTGCTGACACTGATCTTTACATACCCAGCCAGCACTGTACTGATGACACTGATCTTTAACTACCCAGCCAGCACTGTACTGTACTGCTGACACTGATCTTTAACTACACAGCCAGCACTGCACTGCTGACACTGATCTTTACATACCCAGCCAGCACTGTACTGATGACACTGATCTTTACATTCCCAGCCAGCACTGTACTGATGACACTGATCTTTAACTACCCAGCCAGCACTGTACTGTACTGCTGACACTGATCTTTAACTACCCAGCCAGCACTGTACTGTACTGCTGACACTGATCTTTAACTACACAGCCAGCACTGCACTGTACTGCTGACACTGATCTTTACATACCCAGCCAGCACTGTACTGATGACACTGATCTTTACATTCCCAGCCAGCACTGTACTGATGACACTGATCTTTAACTACCCAGCCAGCACTGTACTGTACTGCTGACACTGATCTTTAACTACCCAGCCAGCACTGTACTGTACTGCTTCCCTTCAGTACCCACAGAGACTAACTTCTGATGATCTTTATTGAGACAGACAGACCAGGGACCAGAAGGTCTGTCTCCATCTGTGTCCATCGTGCTCTGGCTTGACCCCTGCTAGAGGAGGGGTGGAGAAGGGCTCCGTTTCCCCTCCTGTCTGTCTGTCACCGGGACCCTGACCCTCTTTGAAATGTTGGAATCTCAGTGCTTTAAAGGGGGTTGGGGGGCAGTGGTTGGTAACAGGGTGGGGGCTCTACGTTGCTCTCTTCCACACACAGTGAGTGTTGAAAACTGGCTATTATTATTATTATTATTTTTCTAAACGGGTTGCCCCCATGTGTCTTTTCTGAAATGACCAGCGGGGTGAGGGGGGGGGGGGGGGGGGGGGGGGTCAACCCAGACACGCAGAGGTCAGGAGAAATTCATATTTTATTATTATCATCCCCTCCAGAGGAAATTATTCTGAGCCCCTCAGGGGGGGGTTATGGGTACGGATGACTCATTGCAGCCAGCAGTGTGTGTGCATGTGTGAAAATAGCCCCCTCCGCCCTTCGCAGCCAGAGAAATGTTATGTTAATATCAAAGGTAACCTAAATGTGGGACACCAGAGGAGAGGAAGGGGAGGAAAGAGCTGCTCTGGTCTTTTACTTTTTCCACTGAGACATTAGGGATGTTGTTCTCTGTCTCTGTCTGTCTCTCTCTCTCTGTCCGTCTCTCTCTCTGTCCGTCTCTCTCTCTGTCCGTCTCTCTCTCTCTCTGTCCGTCTCTCTCTCTCTCTCTCTCTCGCTGTCTGTCTCTCTCTCTCTCTCGCTGTCCGTCTCTCTCTCTCTCTCGCTGTCCGTCTCTCTCTCTCTCTCGCTGTCCGTCTCTCTCTCTCTCTCTCTCTCGCTGTCCGTCTCTCTCTCTCGCTGTCCGTCTCTCTCTCTCTCTCGCTGTCCGTCTCTCTCTCTCTCTCTCTCGCTGTCCGTCTCTCTCTCTCGCTGTCCGTCTCTCTCTCTCTCTCTCTCTCACTGTCCGTCTCTCTCTCTGTCCGTCTCTCTCTCTCTCTCTGTCCGTCTCTCTCTCTCTCGCTGTCCGTCTCTCTCTCTCTCTCGCTGTCCGTCTCTCTCTCTCGCTGTCCGTCTCTCTCTCTCGCTGTCCGTCTCTCTCTCTCTCTCTCGCTGTCCGTCTCTCTCTCTCTCTCTCTCGCTGTCCGTCTCTCTCTCTCTCTCTCGCGCTGTCCGTCTCTCTCTCTCTCTCTCTCTCACTGTCCGTCTCTCTCTCTCTCACTGTCCGTCTCTCTCTCTCTCTCTGTCCGTCTCTCTCTCTCTCGCTGTCCGTCTCTCTCTCTCTCTCGCTGTCCGTCTCTCTCTCTCTCTCGCTGTCCGTCTCTCTCTCTCGCTGTCCGTCTCTCTCTCTCTCTCTCTCTCGCTGTCCGTCTCTCTCTCTCTCTCTCTCTCGCTGTCCGTCTCTCTCTCTCTCTCGCTGTCCGTCTCTCTCGCTGTCCGTCTCTCTCTCTCTCTCTCTCTCGCTGTCCGTCTCTCTCTCTCTCTCGCTGTCCGTCTCTCTCTCTCTCTCGCTGTCCGTCTCTCTCTCTCTCTCGCTGTCCGTCTCTCTCTCTCTCTCGCTGTCCGTCTCTCTCTCTCTCTCGCTGTCCGTCTCTCTCGCTGTCCGTCTCTCTCTCTCGCGCGCTTTCCGTCTCTCTCTCCATCTCTCTCTCTCGCTGTCCATCTCTCTCGCTGTCCGTCTCTCTCTCGCTGTCCGTCTCTCTCGCTCTCTCTCTCCATCTGTCTCTCTCTCCGTCAGTCTCTCTCGCTGTCCGTCTCTCTCTCGCTGTCCGTTTCTCTCGCTCTCTCTCTCCATCTGTCTTTCTCTCTGTCAGTCTCTCTCTCCCTCCCTCTCTCTGTCTCTCTGTCTGTCTCTCCATCTGTGTCTCTCCATCTGTCTGTCTCTCTCTCTCTCTCCCCATCTGTCTCTCTCTCTCTCACTCTCCCCGCCTGTGTGTCTCCCTCTCTCCCCGCCTGTGTGTCTGTCTCTCTCCCCGCCTGTGTGTCTGTCTCTCTCCCCGCCTGTGTGTCTGTCTCTCTCCCCGCCTGTGTGTCTGTCTCTCTCCCCGCCTGTGTGTCTGTCTCTCTCCCCGCCTGTGTGTCTCCCTCTCTCCCCGCCTGTGTGTCTGTCTCTCTCCCCGCCTGTGTGTCTCCCTCTCTCCCCGCCTGTGTCTGTCTCTCTCCCCGCCTGTGTGTCTCCCTCTCTCCCCGTCTGTGTCTCCCTCTCTCCCCGCCTGTGTGTCTCTCGCTCTCTCGTTGGTTTAGGGTTACAAGAGGACTCTAGCAGTTGAAATTAAATGAAAGATTGGTGAAAACAACATGTGCCTTGCTCAGTGGCCGTTAGTGGAGTCAGTATTTTGTGATGTACTCCAAGGTGAACCCCCTGACCTCACAGCACAGTTATCCCTATAAAAGCTTTCACAACAGTCTTGATAGAAAAAAATGCATCTTATCTTAATAATCTTTCACTTTATGGAACCTTTCACTGTAAACAGTTTTAGGGTCAAAACTAAGTACCTCAGAAAGGGTACTGTTTCATCTCTCGGTCTATATGCCAACTTCACCAGACCTGGCTGGAGACTCAAATATAACAGAGGAAACACCTCAACCCATTGAGATGTGAACTATCATAAGTTACCCCTAACCACAGACCATTCATGTGGATAATGATCTGATCCTGGACCAGTAGTTATGACATTTACCTTTCCCCCCAATTCCCAACCCATAGGTCATATCCATAGGTCATACCCATAGGTCAAGGGTCATAGACTCACCTGCTGGTACTCCTGGCAGACGTCTGGTTGGACCAGCGTATCAGCGATCTTCTGGAGGTGTGGTTTCAAGAGCTCCCTGGAGCAGCCCCCCAGCACGGCAGCCAGGACCATGAGGGGGGTGTGGGGGGAGGAGGAGGAGGAGGAGGGGGTCTCCAAGTGGACCAGGAGCAGCTTGAGGAAGACCTCAGGGCTGACAAAGGTCCCCAGCAGCTTGGCAGACCTCAGACACTGCAGAGAGAGACAGGGGATACTATAGTTTATGGAATGATTTGCCAATATTACAGAGTGTATTTCACGCCAATAAAACACCGTGAATTGATGGAGCAAAGATTAGCGAGAGAGCAGAGACCAATACTAGAGAGAAAGAGACAATAAGAGAGAAAGAAAGAGGACAAAAGAAAGAATTGAACATAACAGAAGACCACAGAAGAGAACGTAATTCATAATCCATTATCAGCCAGTGGATCAGGGGAACCATCAAATGCTTCCTCTTGGGGCAGGTGCATCCCAAGTCCGTAGGCCAGCCCAGCCTAACTGTCTCAGGGCTATAAGACACATATATCACGATTCACTGCTGTCTATTCTAAGGCCAGCAGGTGTGTCCTCTCATGACATGACCATCAAGATCAAGCCATTCACCACAGCAGCTCTGAAACATCTGTTTCTGGGTGGAAAGAATGTCAATGGAAATAGGCCATGAGCATGACAATAACGGAAATAACTTGAAGGAAGGAAGGCCATTAGTACTGTGAGCAGTTTGTTAAAATGGTGCATCAGTCTACGGCTTGTTTCTGTCAAGTGATGAACTGAAGTAGCCAACACACAGGTACTGTATACTGGACCTGTAGAGCAGATATCTACCATTATCTTCTTTATTTAACAGTGATTTAACCTTTATTCATCCAGGTTAGTCTAAACAGAGAATATATGTTTAACAAGAGAGACAAGATCCAAGAAAGAGCTCACCAGCTGCAATAGCAACACTATCATCCAACCATTAGACCTACCACTATCATCCAACCATTAGGCCTACCACTATCATCCAACCACTATCATCCAACCATTAGGCCTACCACTATCATCCAACCATTAGACCTACCACTATCATCCAACCATTAGACCTACCACTATCATCCAACCATTAGACCTACCACTATCATCCAACCATTAGACCTACCACTATCATCCAACCACTATCATCCAACCATTATACCTACCACTATCATCCAACCACTATCATCCAACCATTAGACCTACCACTATCATCCAACCATTAGGCCTACCACTATCATCCAACCACTATCATCCAACCATTAGGCCTACCACTATCATCCAACCATTAGACCTACCACTATCATCCAACCATTAGACCTACCACTATCATCCAACCATTAGACCTACCACTATCATCCAACCACTATCATCCAACCATTATACCTACCACTATCATCCAACCACTATCATCCAACCATTAGACCTACCACTATCATCCAACCATTAGACCTACCACTATCATCCAACCATTATACCTACCACTATCATCCAACCATTATACCTACCACTATCATCCAACCATTAGACCTACCACTACCACCCCACCACTCTCATCCAACCAGTAGGCCTACCACTATCATCCAACCACTATCATCCAACCATTAGGCCTACCACTATCATCCAACCAATAGACCTACCACTACCATCCCACCACTCTCATCCAACCAATAGACCTACCACTATCATCCAAACACTATCATCCAACCATTAGGCCTACCACTATCATCCAAACACTATCAATCAACCATTAGGCCTACCACTATCATCCAACCATTAGGCCTACCACTATCATCCAACCATTAGACCTACCACTACCACCCCACCACTCTCATCCAACCAATAGACCTACCACTATCATCCAACCAGTAGGCCTACCACTATCATCCAACCACTATCATCCAACCATTAGGCCTTCCACTATGATCCAACCATTAGACCTACCACTATCATCCAACCAATAGACCTACCACTACCATCCCACCACTCTCATCCAACCAATAGACCTACCACTATCATCCAAACACTATCATCCAACCATTAGGCCTACCACTATCATCCAAACACTATCAATCAACCATTAGGCCTACCACTATCATCCAACCATTAGGCCTACCACTATCATCCAACCATTAGGCCTTCCACTATAATCCAACCATTAGACCTACCACTATCATCCAACCATTAGACCAACCACTATCATCCAACCATTAGACCAACCACTATCATCCAACCATACCACCACTCTCATCCAACCATTAGGACTACGACTATCATCCAACCATTAGGACTACCCCTTCCTGACCTGACCACCCCCCCCCCCTAGGATGAGATAAAGGTCAGTGCTATCCAGAATCATTGGGACGTCCCTACCCTAAATCCTAACCTTAACCCCTACCTTAACCATTTTACATTTCATTTCCAATGGTGTAGGGACGTCCCATTGGAATACATAGAACGCGCAGTGATAGCATGTGTCGACCACTCACGTTGGTGACCACGTCGCTCTCGGGGTCGTTGCAGGCGCGGTACAGCGTGGAGAGCAGCAATTGCAGGTGCTGGGTGCAGTGGTCCTCAGCGTGCAGCAGCAGGGCATACAGCAGCTGGG
The DNA here is from genome assembly GCF_057628025.1 of Oncorhynchus mykiss. Classification (NCBI taxonomy): domain Eukaryota; kingdom Metazoa; phylum Chordata; class Actinopteri; order Salmoniformes; family Salmonidae; genus Oncorhynchus; species Oncorhynchus mykiss. Next base: position 94,522,751 of record NC_143033.1, on the reverse strand, counting down.
CCGTCTTGACCCGCGTGCCCGCCACCCAGTCAACCACGTCGCGAGCCAACGCCGGCAGCAGGTTGGACAGGTTCCTCACCACCAGCTCCCTGCAGCCCAGGCCCGGACGCGCCACTGGGGGGAGTAGAGAGGTGGGGGGGGGGGGTTAGAAAGTGCATGAATATGCCAAAATGCATTAGCCTACTAAAAAGCACACAAATGGACCAATTAAGATTTACAGCTAAGGCTCCGTTTGCACCAATTAGATCTGCAAAAGATCTGAACTGAATGATTGGTTCAAAAGACCAATAATTTGGCAAAAGCCTGTGTAAACGCAGCCTATAAATCTACATCTACAAGTGCTAATAAGTTAATTGTGTTGTAACTGTGTTCTCCTATTTCTAACTGTGAAATAGAGACAGAACAACTGTTCCATAGCCCCCTGGCCCAGTTTTGCTGATGGAGCATTTTACAATATTTATTTTCAACAAAACACTTCCGTAGGCAAGAAGGGAACATCATTTGCCGGGTGTTTTCTGCTGTCACAGTGATACTGCTGATGGAGAGAGAGGACTGCATCTTACTCTAAACTCTAAGTCCCATTTTCCAGACATGTACATTTTGGTTTTATGATTGAGATTTCCTCTCCGTGGGACTTGTCAGAGCAAGTGGAAAACATTTTTAAATGAATAGCCTCCACATGCTTCATCCCTCTCCCCCGCCTACCCTCCCTCTCTCCCCCGCCTTCCCGCTCTCCCAACTTCCTTCAGTAGCCTATGAGCGGGTCTCCCTCCCTCATGAACAGGTCTCCCTCTCTTTCTATTTCTCTTTTGCAGACTGCTAATGAGCGGGGAAGAGGGTGATCAATCCTACAGAATCACACAGGACAAGACAAGCCGTTTCTGGTTGTGTCCCAGTTGTCTGACACTGACCTTTTCAGACAGGAGGGGGCCGTGTTGGATTTATGACTGGCAGGGAGAGAGACTCATCCAGTATCCATCAGCATTATCACTGTGTGGAGCTGGAGACTGACCCAGATCTGCACTACACAATAGAGGTCGACCGATTATGATTTTTCAACGCCGATACCGATTATTGGAGGACCCCCAAAAAAAGCCGATACCGATTAATCGGCCGATTCTTTTGCTGTTGTTTGTAATAATGACAATTACAACAATACTGAATGAACAATTATTTTAACACATCAATAAAAATCAATTTAGCCTCAAATAAATAATGAAACATGTTCAATTTGGTTTAAATAATGCAAAAACAAAGTGTTGGAGAAGAAAGTAAAAGTGCAATATGTGCCATGTAAAAAAGCTAATGTTTAAGTTTAACATATGAAAGCTGGTGGTTCCTTTAAACATGAGTCTTCAAATTTCCCAGGTAAGAAGTTTTAGGTTGTAGTTATTATAGGAATTATAGGACTATTTCTCTCTATACCATTTGTATTTCATATACCTTCGACTATTGGATGTTCTTATAGGCACTTTAGTATTGCCAGTGTAACAGTATACAACAACAACTCCAAGTCTCAGAGCGAGTGACGTTTGAAACGCTATTAGCGCGCACCCCGCTAACTAGCTAGCCATTTCACATCGGTTACACCAGCCTAATCTCGGGAGTTGATAGGCTTGAAGTCATAAACAGCGCAATGCTTGAAGCATTGCGAAGAGCTGCTGTCAAACGCACAAAAGTGCTGTTTGAATGAATGCTTACGAGCCTGCTGGTGCCTACCAACGCTCAGTCAGACTGCTCTATCAAATCATAGACTTAATTATAACATTATAACACACAGAAATACGAGCCTTTGGTCATTAATATGGTCAAATCCGGAAACTATCATCTCGAAAACAAGACGTTTATTCTTTCAGTGAAATACGGAACCGTTCCGTATTTCATCTAACGGGTGGGCATCCCTAAGTCTAAATATTCTTGTTACATTGCACAACCTTCAATGTTATGTCATAAGTACGTAAAATTCTGGCAAATTAGTCCGCAAAGAGCCAGGCGGCCCAAACTGTTGCATATACCCTGACTCTGCGTGCAATGAACGCAAGAGAAGTGACACAATTTCACCTGGTTAATATTGCCTGCTAACCTGGATTTCTTTTAGCTAAATATGCAGTTTTAAAAATATATACTTCTGTGTATTGATTTTAAGAAAGGCATTGATGTTTATGGTTAGGTACACATTGGAGCAACGACAGTCATTTTTCGCAAATACGCACCGCATTGATTATATGCAACGCAGGACACGCTAGATAAACTAGTAATATAAACCATGTGTAGTTAGCTAGTGATTATGATTGATTTTTATAAGATAAGTTTAATGCTAGCTAGCAACTTACCTTGGCTTACTGCATTCGCGTAACAGGCAGGCTCCTCGTGGAGTGCAATGTAATCAGGTGGTTATAGCGTTGGACTTGTTAACTGTAAGGTTGCAAGATTGAATCCCTGAGCTGACAAGGTAAAAATCTGTCGTTCTACCCCTGAACAAGACAGTTAACCCACCGTTCCTAGGCCGTCATTGAAAATAAGAATGTGTTCTTAATCGACTTGCCTAGTTAAATAAAGATTAAATAAAGGTGTAAAAATAAAGAGAAGAAAAAAACATTTGGCCAAATCTGTGTCCAAAAATACTGATTTCCGATTGTTATGAAAACTTGAAATCGGCCCTAATTAATCGGCCATTCCGATTAAATCGGTCGACCTCTACTACACAACCAAACGGTCATGTTTATTAGGCACCAAACGGATGAAAACTGACTAAAACAGAAATGGACTAGTCCAATAACAAACAGCCATTTACCATTATCAGTTGCAAAATGTTTAATGTTTCATGCCCTGATGAACATAACCCAGGACACATATGGGTACCCAACACTTAGCCTACCTATGGCCAGCAACCAGGGTGATCACGTTCCTGTTCACGTTCAAACTCATCCTTAGCCCCGGACCTGGGTTATCTACCCTCGCCATCGCAGCAGCACCATCCTACAGTATATCTGAGGCAGCTACACTGTCATTATTACTGCAGTCTGCCTGTCAGACACTGGGTTATCTACCCTCGCCATCGCAGCAGCACCATCCTACAGTATATCTGAGGCAGCTACACTGTCATTATTACTGCAGCCTGCCTGTCAGACACTGGGTTAAAGCCACTGCACCTGCATAGTGGAACTTCCCTTTTAATAAACCCTTCATCATTGTCATCATCACCCTTAATTGAATTTGTATCATTAACTTAGTACCAATCAACATACTCCTATGGAATAAATCAATGGACCGACATAGAGGGGGAGTAAAACACTAACAAGGTGAGATTAGGACAGTGGAATCATTTATCCTTCATGAATACAGGCGATCCCATTGAAATTCAACCATCTTTTAAGAGGCGAGAGACCTGATTAGATGCAGTGCACACACTTCAACCACAGGTTGTTGCCTGGTCCCATATCTGTTTGAGTCATCTGGCCAACTCTTACGGTCATTGAGTACGGTTTCATGCACACAAAAATAGGATTATTGTGAAGTCAGATCATTATAATAGCTGTTTAAATATTGACATGCTTTGCAAGAAGAACAATGTCCCTAATAATCCTGTTTACATGGATACATCTGAAATCAGGCTACCTGATGGTACTGGTAAATGCAGAAAATGGCCCATCAAAATAAACGTTCTACCACAGCGACCATGTTATTTTTGGGATTCCTATTTGATTCTGAATTCAGACATACAACGTTAGTGGGAAAACTACTTTCGATGATGCATATTTTCAGTTTTTCCACTAGCGCAAAAGATAAAAGCTTGCACTGCTCGTTCTAGCACGCTCAGATCTAATACACCGCTGTAAAACTCTGATGAAGGCCTTTACATGTCCTCAGAATTCTAAAGATTGCTCAGAAAACCAGGTATTTTCATCAACGTATGCTTACTTCCATGTTGACCTAAGATAAGTAGAGTAAGGTGTTTATAATTGACATGACTAATGCCATACTCAGCCTACTGCCATAACCAGATTAATATCAAATTATTAGTGTGCATGTAGACATACTCATCGTCACATCTTGACATAAACTGGTCTGGGACCAGGCTAATGTGGTGAGTGCGTGTGAACGTCATAGAAACAAACTGCCTTCCCAGTGTAGCCTATGTAAAATAAACTGAAATCAGGTCAGGAGGAAAACGGTAGGGTTGCTGCTCTAGATAAAGGCCTGCTGTCTGTCTTCACCTGCTGAGTGGGATGGAAAGTCAGACAGGACAGACAGGACATCACCTCTCCTTCCTGAACCCAGCAGGGATATGAAGAGATGAAGGGCTTCCTCATTCCTCACTACAGTGCTGACAGACATTATTAATAGGTGGTAATAAGCACTTGGGGAGGCAACACAGGCTGGGTGTTGTCCCTCCAATGGCCTGCCCTTCCAGCTTCTCACACAGGGCTGGGGTGGTGCGTGAGTGGGGTAGTCGTGAGTGTGTGTTTGTGCCAGAAAGAGAGTGAGTGTGTGCACGTGCATGAGTGCGTGTGTGTGTAAAAGGGAAGTAGGGGGAGGTGGGCAACAGCCCTGCAGGACGCACATATGTGTGTGTGTGAGTGAGAGAGAGAGAGAGATAAAGTGTGTGTGTGAGAGGGAGAGTGAAAGTGTGTGAGAGAGAGAGTAGGGGGAGAGAGAGAGAGGGAGAGAGAGTGTAGGGGGAGGTGGGCACCAGCCCTGCAGAAAACCCCTCTAGTCTCCACCCAGCCTGCACACCACATCCACAAGTTAGTCTTAGTAATGAGGGTGTTAGGGGGCAGAGTGCTGACAATAATTGGCTATTAGTCAAGCACTGTCATAGGAGAGCCTTGTATGATTGACAGAGCAGATCTAATGACATAACACACAACCTGTAGAATACGTAACCCGCAGGCCAATAGAGATGAGTAATATATGGAGGTGTGGAACTCCACCATGACTAAGCAGTCTTGGGGAAAAGGGCATAGTTGGTTTATGGTTGTAGCTCATACGTATTCATTTTTTTAGTTCGGCCACATCTAAAGGAATAATTCAAGGATTTGTATAAAAGTTGTCTGCTCAAAGACAGACCAGAAGACAGTACTTCTTAATACAGAAAACTAATGTTATATAAAGTTAAAAAATCCTTTCAAACCTAGTCCCAACAAAGCTAATTAAAAATCCCTTTAAACCTAGTCCCAACAAAGCGAATTAAAAATCCCTTTAAACCTAGTCCCAAAAAAGCGAATTAAAAATCCTGTTCCCTTCTTTCCCTTGATTAAAATATAATTAAGACCCCATGATGTGAATAACTGAATATTTAAAGAGTCATGTATACAAAATATTACAATTAAATCAATGCAAGACAAGAGCAAATTCTCCCACGCACAGAGCTGCAGATGATGAGCATGATGTCTATAGCTTGGAATTCAAACTGACATGCTCCATTTCACCATGGTATCAGTTTGTATTTCAGGTCACAGCAACTAGGACACACAGACAGGAGGGTGAGAATCCTGCTATACTACAACAAGCAGAAGTACAACTGGAGAAATTAAGCATATTGGGGATGGATAGGTAGGCTAGATGGATCATTGACAGCACAGCATCCCTCCCCAGCCCCTACAGCCCTCTCTCCATGCCCAGACTGCTCTGACGTCAATCATGCCCTCAGATACATCATGCCCTCAGAAGACAGTTCTTCTTATTAATAAAGGCAGCTGAACCCCACGCTGCGTCTGACCTACTTTCAGAGGAAGGAGTACATAACTAGATCGGTGGAGGAGGAGGTGGCTGTACAGAGAAGGCCACAACAACAAATCACACAGTTTACACTGGCTGATGTTCTTCAGGCTGTATCAATGCACTGATCAACTTTCGTCTTCATTATTGTAATCAAGACAACACACTACCTGGGACAGTAACTAACTAACCTTTCCTCAATGGGCTACATTCACTGAAGGCCTTGTATCTCTCTGCAGGAGACAAAATCCAATATATTTCTTTAATGATTTGTTCTTCTTGTCTGGCCTTCTTTGTGTGAGAAACTTAACCCTGTAAATACTTTTTTTTTGCACCAACCAAAGATCCTGTATTCACTTTCTATGTCAATTTGAGCGGTGCAATGGTACATTGTTGTTTCGGGCCTCCGAGTGGTGCAGTGGTCTTAGGCACTGCATCGCAGTGCTAGCTGTGCCACTAGAGATTCTGGGTTAGACCCCAGGCTCTGTCACAGGCGGCCGCTACCGGGAGACCCATGGGGCGGCGCACAATTGGCCCAGCGTCGTCCGGGTTATGGGAGAGTTTGACCAGCAGGGATGTCCTTGTCCCATCGGGCACTAGTGACTCCTGTGGCGGACCGGGCCCAATGCACGCTGACACGGTCGCCGGGTGTACTGTGTTTCCGCCGACACATTGGTGCGGCTGGCTTCCGGGTTAAGTGGGCATTCTGTCAAGAAGCAGTGCGGCTTGGTTGGGTTGTGTTTCGGAAGACGCACGGCTCTCGACCTTCGCCTCTCTCGAGTCCGTACGGGAGTTGCACTGATGAGACAAGACTGTAACTACCAATTGGATACCACAAAATTGGGGAGAAAAATGGGTAAAAAAAATATATTTTAAAAATGGTACATCGTTTCATCTCTCTGCAGTAGTAGTGATGGAGTTAACTCACCTCCAGCAGGGTAGAGGTCAGGTGGGGTCAGGAGGAAGTCCATCTTGTCCTTCAGGTCATCCTCATTCTCCTGCTCCCACAGAGCGCCTGTCTGCCTCCACAGCTCAGCAGCTCGTTGACTGGAAGGGAGAGAGCCAAATAATGATAATGCATGTCCATCCCTGCCCCGGCAGACCCAGGATTCAAACCCATTCCATAACCACGCAATGTACAAACACAAAAGCCCAGCCTTGTTGGCTGCTACTATTCCGTCTATCACACCAAACCTACTGTATAAGTAGGTATCTGCACAAGCAAAGCAGATACAATATGTGTGTATTTGTGGCTGCATATTTCCTAGGTCTGACAGAGTGAGTGAATGGTTGGTATCAAAGGCAGGGTGGTTAAGGACTGGGTCAGTCTTTTGAATTAAAGGCAGTCACTTCAGGTAGTAAACTCAAATTACAATTCAAAATTGGAAAAAACGGCATCTATTTCCAAGGAGTAGAAGCTATTTATTTCAAAAGTTTAAAACAAATTGAATTTTGAATTAAAATCACTTCCTGAATTGACGGCCTTCAATCCGAAATTGAAATTGCAGTCAATTCAGCCCTATATAATAGGTACCTTATCTCTGGGATGTCATCGCTGAGGCTGCTCAGTAGGAGGGGGATGAGCTTGTGGAAGTAGGAGTATCTGTCTCGCAGGTGAAGCAGCCAGTCACCAACAACCACAGTCACAGCTTTTCTCACCTGGAGGAGAGAGAAGTGGGATGAAACAAAACATAGTTTATTAAGTGAGAAAAACACCTTGTATGGTACTGTAGTAATTAAGGGGTTCTCAAAGTGTTTCACGCTGTGCCTCCCTTCCAGCCTTGGGGAACATCCCGAGCCCCCCTGCGCAGACACCACGTCTATTTCTATGGACACAGGTACTGTTCATGACACAAACTGTTAACACCCCCCATGTTGGTGTAGAAAATGTTGCAGGTTTAAAGCTTATTTCCTACAATTATACACATTTTGTCATGTGGTGCAAAGAAAATGTTGCAGTTTTAAAGCAAATGTTCTTGCAATTCTATACATTCTGCCATGTCTAATGTGTATTCATGTGATATTTGAGTGACAAAAAAATTACAACAATATCAATGGGCTACAAAAGCTAAGTAAAAAAACGTTAGCTGACATGGGCTAGTTGATCTGGATATTTCTGACAAGTTATAAATAGCTCTAAGTTATGCAATGACTAACATGACAAGAGGAACTGATGATGCACTACCCAATTTCAAAAATGTACCTTGTGCATTCTACTGTTACAACTTTCAAGAGTTTAAAGACGGGCTTTAAAAAAAAATCCAAATACATATATATATATATATATATATATTTATATACAGTGGGGCAAAAAAGTATTTAGTCAGCCACCAATTGTGCAAGTTCTCCCACTGTTCATCATAGGTACACTTCAACTATGACAAAAAATCCAGAAAATCACATTGTACGATTTTTTACGAATTTATTTGCAAATTATGGTGGAAAATAAGTATTTGGTCAATAACAAAAGTTTCTCAATACTTTGTAATATACCCTTTGTTGGCAACGACAGAGGTCAAACATTTTCTGTAAGTCTTCACAAGGTTTTCACACACTGTTGCTGGTATTTTGGCCCATTCCTCCATGCACATCTCCTCTAGAGCAGTGATGTTTCGGGGCTGTTGCTGGGCAACACGGACTTTCAACTCCCTCCAAAGATTTTCTATGGGGTTGAGATCTGGAGACTGGCTAGGCCACTCCAGGACCTTGAAATGCTTCTTACGAAGCCACTCCTTTGTTGCCCGGGCAGTGTGTTTGGGATCATTGTCATGCTGAAAGACCCAGCCATGTTTCATCTTCAATGCCCTTGCTGATGGAAGGAGGTTTTCACTCAAAATCTCACGATACATGGCCCCATTCATTCTTTCCTTTACACGGATCAGTCGTCCTGGTCCCTTTGCAGAAAAACAGCCCCAAAGCATGATGTTTCCACCCCCATGCTTCACAGTAGGTATGGTGTTCTTTGGAAGCAACTCAGCATTCTTTGTCCTCCAAACACGACGAGTTGAGCTTTTACCAAAAAGTTATATTTTGGTTTCATCTGACCATATGACATTCTCCCAATCTTCTTCTGGATCATCCAAATGCTCTCTAGCAAACTTCAGACGGGCCTGGACATGTACTGGCTTAAGCAGGGGGATACGTCTGGCACTGCAGGATTTGAGTCCCTGGCGGCGTAGTGTGTTACTGATGGTAGGCTTTGTTACTTTGGTCCCAGCTCTCTGCAGGTCATTCACTAGGTCCCCCCGTGTGGTTCTGGGATTTTTGCTCACCGTTCTTGTGATCATTTTGACTCCACGGGGTGAGATCTTGCGTGGAGCCCTAGATCGAGGGAGATTATCAGTGGTCTTGTATGTCTTCCATTTCCTAATAATTGCTCCCACAGTTGATTTCTTCAAACCAAGCTGCTTACCTATTGCAAATTCAGTCTCCCAGCCTGGTGCAGGTCTACAATTTTGTTTCTGGTGTCCTTTGACAGCTCTTTGGTCTTGGCCATAGTGGAGTTTGGAGTGTTGTGGACAGGTGTCTTTTATACTGATAACAAGTTCAAACAGGTGCCATTAATACAGGTAACGAGTGGAGGACAGAGGAGCCTCTTAAAGAAGAAGTTACAGGTCTGTGAGAGCCAGAAATCTTGCTTGTTTGTAGGTGACCAAATACTTATTTTCCACCATAATTTGCAAATAAATTCATTAAAAATCCTACAATGTGATTTTCTGCATTTCTTTTCTCATTTTGTCTGTCATAGTTGAAGTGTACCTATGATGAAAATTACAGGCCTCTCTCATCTTTTTAAGTGGGAGAACTTGCACAATTGGTGGCTGACTAAATACTTTTGTGCCCCACTGTATATATATATATATATGTTTTTAAATTGGAGGGGGAGGACCCCCGCCGACCCCTCATGTGCCCCCCAGTTTGGGAACCACTGCAGTAACTGTTGGTGTAAAAGAAAAGCAGCCTTTATTAATATGTTGGATTGATTAGATTGATCAGTTTGTTTATTTTGGTAAGACAAACATTTATCCCACATTTATCTAACAAGGAAAATAAGAATCTAGATTAACTCAGTAATAACAGAATTAGTCTAATCATTAACACTAAATGTCACTAAGAGTATTTGAGAATTATCTGCCAGATTTGACAGAGCCAACCTGTGGTGAGTCGTCAAACAGCCTCTGTGCCAGGTGAGAGAGCACATCGTCCACGTTCTTCCCCGTGCCGTACTGGATGACCGCTCCAGTGGCCTCGATGGTGGACACACGCACACGGGAATGCTGGTGGGAGACGGTCTGCATCAGGGGCTTGACCAGGCTCTCTGCCTGCATGTGGAAATGTTCTGGGGATAGAGAGAGAGAAGCATTTCAAACAAGATGAATGCAAGGTGACTGTCACTTCATGCCACATTATAAATTAGGGTACGATTTCCTGAATCTTATCAATACATTCAATGGTTATACATATATTGTATTTACTTTGGCACCATGGCCTTTTTTTGCCTTTACCTCCCTTATCTCACCTCATTTTCTCACATCGTATTTAGACTTGTTTTACTGTATTATTGACTGTATGTTTGTTTTACTCCATGTGTAACTGTGTCGTTGTATGTGTCGAACTGCTTTGCTTTATCTTGGCCAGGTCGCAATTGTAAATGAGAACTTGTTCTCAACTTGCCTACCTGGTTAAATAAAGGTGAAATAAATAAATAAAATAAAAAACATGTATTCAGAGAGACCATACATAGCTAGCTCTGTAGGGCATGCAAATCACAGAGAAACAAATGATTTTGTTTTTGTCCCATTGTCTTTATAGCCACAAAAAACAACCACTCTGACACAGCTTGGTCAGGTGTCCATACAATGTGCAACCATGGCAACCCTATAAGATAACTAGCTAGCTAACTAGTTAGCCTAATGTGTGGGCTAACAAGAATACACACATTATATTCTCAACCATCTTACCTGGTACACTTTTTGCAAAATGAACAGTGCATTTGCAACTCTCCCTTTTGACGTCTGGGAAAGGGTCGACAATAGTTCTCTGCAATATCTTCATCATATCGTCGAGGTAGGGAGCTAGGTGCCTGCCACACACCTCCACTGTGAGAGTCAGAACCTCCACCATGGACAGCCTAAGTTCCTCCGCGGGCTCCAGGATCTCTTTCCCGCCGAGCCGCTGCGTCAAAGCGGGCATGAGATATGGCAAGGAATCCTCCGGTTGAGGAACACACCGAATAAAATCTCCAAGCATGTGTATGGCAGTCTCTCTGCATCTTTCCATAGGATCTGACAGGCATTTCAGGAGCGACTTCAGCAGACACGTGAAAACCTCCTGCAACACGCCGCTCGACAGCCCTTTATCAATAGTTTCTCTTTTGATTGCTTCAAGCGCTCGTTTTCTTGTGGTTTTGCTGTCTTCGTTGAGACAGTTTAGATGTCGAGCAATCGCTCTCAAAACTTCAGAAGCAGCACGTTCTTCTCCGGCCGCCATAGTTGTTGCCATTTTCACTGTTGATATGGCAACGATCAGCGTTGAGACAAACATACTTGCTTTACGATAACTCTAATTCAAACATTGAAAACTTTATTGACAACTACGCAGTTTCATGCAATGCAGTGGAAATGAATCTACATATATGGAATAAAGATTTGACATAATGTATTTTTGTTACAAAGAATAATTGTGTATGTTGAATAGCATGATGAAATATATATATCTTATAATATAAATAGTATCACTTATACTATAACAATATAATAACTGTAGTATAACAGAGTTGAAATATTGTGCTTTCATATCACATTCTTCTTTAGGTTAGGATTATTATATTTTATTAAGTCTGTCAGTAACACAACTTGGCAGAGCCCAATGATGGACTTTCTATCACAGCCTCATAACTAAGCCTCATAACAAATGGGCAGAACATTGTAATGTGGTGCTTTCTCTGCATGAGCAGGTCAGGTCTGTCAGTGTCGTCTGTCAGATAACCTTTTCTCTGTCTGATACTGCTGAGAAAAACAAACAAACACCTGCCCTCTTCTTATGAAGCTGGTGTATTGAACATGACACGATGATGTGGACATCCACATAAGGAACGCCACGGCACATAATTATTTAAACATTTGAAATGAGTGAAAGGATTGTAAGCTTGTTGCTGGCCTCTTTATTCAGTTGCTTTGCGGCTGAATAAAAAGTGACAGATTGACGTCATTGAGACAGACGCAGAGCGAGCCCCAGCGAAAGAAGCAACCGAGCAGCGGCAGAGCATCTTCTCTAGCTACAGAGTAGCCTACCTTGCAAACCACATCCGTAGCCAAGAATCTCTGAGCATCCCCGGAAAATAACGGTAAGAAACTGAATGGCACAACGAATATCTTATCTGGCAAAACCTCAGCGTGTTGACGTATTTATCAGCATATGCAACTAGACTTGAATATTGCTTTTTGTTTAGCCATGGTTGTGATTTGGTTGTCATCTTATGTGAGAGACATGAAAGATAGACTCGTGCCCGGAAACACTTAAACAGGTGCTCTAGTAATGCTACTTAGGAAACATTTGATTTTCACAGAAAATGATATAATAGCTAGCTTGCCAATTTTAAATGTTAGACATTGAGGCCAATGATAAGCTAGCTGTCTTACAGTCATCTTCCATGGAAATATGGAGGTTATGGGTTTATGATAGCTAGCTAACGTTAGCCTACTTAGTTTTAGTTTTAAGCTTGCTAGCCAGCTATGTAGTAGCTAGTTTCAGAGGCTAGCTACAGTAACACATCAACCGTGATGTTTCCTTATAATTTAAATAGCGGAAGTGAATTTGCGGAGGCTTTGTATAGCTATCTCTGTCCCTAATCTGACTGTCTTTACATATTATTCCATTACAGACTACCTTGTTGTCAGAAGATATTACATAGTTTAAAAACCACATGATTTGAGAATGCATCCTTTATTTGACAGTGTTGCTGATGTGGGCTAGGCTATGTAAAGGTGGAAATAGATTGAGGTGACAATAAACAATATGCTCCTCTAGATAGTGTGACTGTAACTATGCATTACACCTGCAACAGGTACTGAAGTATGATTTGATCATGTCAAGGTATTGCTTTGATAATCTAGTAGGCTAAGTGTCTGTGGTCATCAACAAGCCGTATTAATTAATAGGCCTCTGTCTATTGTAGTTTGGAGATCCAGCCCCTATCACATTTAAAGAAAAACTGACAGAGACAGACACACAAACAACCAGGGGCTGATATTTCTCCTCATTCTGACAACCTCTCCTCTTCTCCACCACTCTTCTTTCTCGCACTCTCTTTTTTCTCTCTTTGTCTTTCTCCCCTTCTCTTCTCCTCTTCATCATTTCCTCTTCTCCCCTCCCCTCCACTCCTCTCCTCTACTCAACTCTTCTCATCTTCTCCTCTTTTCCCCTCTCCCCTCCTCCTCCTCTTTCCACCTCTCATCTCCCCCTCCCCACCCCTTCCTCTTCTCTCCTTCTCTTCTCCCTTCATCTCCTCTCTCCTCTCCCCCTCTCTGCAGATAAACCAGATAAATAACATGGCCACCTCCTCCTCCCCTAATCTGGAAGAAGACGAGAGTCTGAAGGGCTGTGAAGTGTTCGTGCAGAAGCACAACATCCAGCAGATCCTCAAAGAGTGCATTGTCAACCTGTGCATCGCCAAGCCTGAGCGTCCTATGAAATTCCTGCGGGAGCACTTTGAAAAGCTGGAGAAGGTTTGTGAATTTCCCTAAATCTCCCCTTATTTGCGACCTAAAGCTCCCTTGAAATGTTTACTGCATCTTTGTTCTTTGAAAATACATTTTTACCAACAATAATATTTGTTGTTTGTGACTATCTATTTAGTTTTTTCGTCTATAGTGTCATTATGAATGTATGTCAGTAATGTTTTGCTTATGTGTGAATCATTTCTGTTGAATTGCACTCTGCAGAAAAGCAAGGATTTGCTATCAACGTATTGACATGTAATACACAAATGAACTGGAAGGCATTGGAATTGAGCTGAGTAGAAGCTATTATTGTTGTTTCATTTCACTGAGGTGGATCTATTTTCATTAGTCGATAGTCTTTTACATCAGAATACATGAGAAAGGAGACTGTTATGCCAATGTTTTCTTGTCATATCCTCAGTATATTTGTAAATAAATAGCCTAGGGGTATCCTAGCTGTCAGTTTCATGATAATACTACATTTGTCTAATTGAGCTTTCAACTCTCCACACAATGGTGGGGTACATTAGCTGAGGGCCTGGGAGCATTAGGGGCGCAGAGACAGGGATAGTCTGTGCCCCATCCACAGACACACAGGCTGTGTTGTATGGACGTTGTCTATCCACAAGTGTCTGTGGGACAAACCGAGAACGACCTGTTACTGTCTGGTGCCTAGACTGACAGATTACGGAATAGAACTACAGAATAGTGTGAATTTCTCAGAGGTTAGAGAAAAGAGGGGATAGAATAGGAAATAAAGGAGGGAATCTCTCTCTCAATGTATTATCTCTGGCTGGCACCTCCGTAGCGAGACGCCTTTATAGATCAGCCCAGCTGGTGTGTATATTCAACCTCTGGAGCCCTCAGCCCTTGAAAGTACAGGGTCCTGTCAACTCTTTGATAAGTTAGGATAGCTAGTTGTTTATTTCACACACGCCATGTTGAGGATTCAGCAATGGCTGAATTATAGGCTATGTTAAAGGGAAATGTAACAACAATTCTACTTCATATTCTTCATCTCCAGCACCACTCCCAACATCAACATATGTGAAAATGATGTGTTTCTATGTTTTGTAGTAATAAAGACAGAGGAAAATAAAGCAATCAGTAAACACTTATCTCCCTTTAATTTTATTTTTAATTTTTTACATTTTACCTTTACGGGAGCTTTTTTTTCTATAGAATAGACTATCTTTATTTTTCCTAGAGGGAACTTTGATTGTGGTGTTGCACAGTCTCCGTTCACTACATTTGTGTCAAGTTCGATTGACTTTATTCCCATGACTTTCTTTGTAGTAGATGTGTAGGCCTAAGTGGTATTGGATTTGGTTAGAATACCCAGAATCTCAATCAGGTGATTTTTTTATGACTGTTTTTCAACTGTTGGTATGCTAAGTTTTAGCCCATTACGGAACTGTCCACAGAGAGGCCTGAGGTGTCATCTGTGTTTCAAAACAATGGGCTTTCAGAGAAATGAATAGACCACAGAGTTGTCTGGTACACTGAATGGTGGTAAACCCAATAGCCCATGGTGACTCCAGGTCTACAACAGAAGGAGAGATTGTGTGACCGGATCAGATAGATAAAGGGGACGAGGTAGGTGAGGACTGAGAAGTGAGCCTAGGGTTGGTTTTGCAGTCTACTCCCGTCAATGCAGCGTGTGTGTGTGTGTACGTTCGCGTCCGTAAGGGGTGATTATCCCAGTGTGAGTTTGTGAGTCATCTGATGATACTTTACTGTGTGTTGGTTCACACACCACTATCTGATGATTCCTCTGACCCAGTTGCATTGTTAAGGCGATGCAGTGTTCAGTTCCTCAGTAGGGTCTAAACCCCTCAGACTTCTAAAATGCTCAGTAGCCTTTATATTTCCCTTCTAGTCTTTTTTATCTGAGACGCGTCTTCCGTAGCAGCTTACAATAAACACATTGAATACATGGAACAACCAACACATGACTCAAGCACAGTAAGTAAATGCTTCTTCAATGCATGCTTTGGTTTTTACCCTAACACTACACAGCTGATTTAAATAATAAACTAATCATCCAGCTTTGATCATTTGAATCAGCTGTGTAGTGTTAAGGGCAAAAACCAAAACGTGGAGCCCTTGGGATCCCGAGGACTGAGTTTAGGAAACGCTCCTTTAAACCTAGTCCTGGACTAAAAAGCATGGTCAGGCTTAATCTGTGTCCGAGAAGCCAGTCCTTAGTGTTAGTTATTTAGTTAGTTATAGTCACTGTGTTGGAATAGAGTGGTCGCTGGAACTCCGAGTTCAATTACACAATGTGTAACGACGTTCGTCTGTAGAAGGAGAAGCGGACCAAAAAGCAGCGTGGTGGTTACTCATGTTTCTTTAATTGAAAATGAACGATACATGAAATAACTTAACTCTACAAAACAACAAACGGAACGTGAAAAACCTATACAGCCTATCCTGTGACAACAAACACAGTGAAACCCAGGCTACCTAAGTATGATTCTCAATCAGAGACAACTAATGACACCTGCCTCTGATTGAGAACCATACTAGGCCGAAAACATAGAAAAACAAACAGACTGCCCACCCAACTCACGCCCTGACCATACTAAATAAATACAAAACAACGGAAATCAAGGTCAGAACGTGACACAATGGCTTTAAAAGAAGGCCTCATTCCGGTCCAGAAATCACCATAGGTTTTTACTCTACAACGGCTGTAGCTGTAACTAATCCTGTGCATCCTCCATCCTTCTGTGTTGTGATATTATAGAGGATTACCCAGGCCAGGGAGCGTGCAGCACACAGCATGTGTCACAAGGATTGTAATCCAGTTTTTTCATTCATTTTCCAGATTATTATGGTTGGCCTACCCACAGTTCTTTATGCTGGGTTTTTATGCGTGATAATTTACAGTTCAGAGGTGTGTGTTTGTGCATGTGCCTCTGTGTGTGTGCACGGTACACATGTGCGTATCTGCGTATATGCACGTGTGTGTGTGTGTGTGTGTGTGTCTCTGTGCGTACCTGTGTATGTGCACGTGTGTGGGGGATGGTGCCCCTGTCCTAGCTGCAGTGCTAGCCCCAGCAGGTTTCTGTTGTCAAGGAGACCATGGAGCATAGTGTGAAACAGAGTGTTGCTAGTCTGGTAGGGCTGAATCTAGAGGGAGACAAAATGCTGCAGAGAGAGAGAGTGTAAAGTTAAAATGCTAATCGGATCACTTAGGCTTTACCATGACATTTATATTGGAGATGCTGCCAAATGATATCGAATGCCTGTCCATTTTCTATCAAGTTTACATGATCTTACAGATCAGATCATAGCCTGAGTTTAGCCTATACGACATTATCTGTCATGACCTGGCTCAGATGCTTCTTTATGAGATGGTATATGATTCTGAAGGATCTTTGTTACATTAAGTAGTCCACAATGCTGTCCACATCCTTTAAGAACATGTAGCATACAATATGAATCCTCAATATGTCATGTTGCTGAAGCTCACTTCATTTCAAACACCGCAGGCCTAATAATCAACCCCACTACAACAGTGTTGTATCATATTACTTAGCTAGCTAGCCCTCCTAGTCTCATATAATTTAGTTAGCTAGCCCTCCTAGTCTCATATTACTTAGCTAGCTAGCACTCCTAGTCTCTTATTGCTTAGCTAGCTAGCCCTCCTAGTCTCATATTACTTAGCTAGCTAGCCCTCCTAGTATCATATTACTTAGCTAGCTAGCACTCCTAGTCTATTATTACTTAGCTAGCTAGCCCCCCTAGTCTCATATAATATAGCTAGCTAGCCCTCCTAGTCTCATATTACTTAGCTAGCTAGCCCCCCTAGTCTCTTTGTTTTGACAGTATATTGTGCAGTGCAGTGTCTGAGGGTTGACTTCCCCTGGCAGGCTCCCCATGGGGTCTCTATTCTCAGTGTGGAGGAGAGAGGAGGATAGACTGACTGTGTTGCCTACTGCAGTCTGAAACCTGGAGAGGAGGAGGGAGGAGGATAGACTGACTGTGTTGTCTACTGCAGTCTGAAATCTGGAGAGGAGCAGGGAGGAGGATAGACTGACTGTATTGTCTACTGCAGTCTGAAACCTGGAGAGGAGGAGGATAGACTGACTGTATTGTCTACTGCAGACTGAATCCTGGAGAGGGACTCCCTGCTGCAGCTTGGAGACAGCAGACCATGATCAGTCACACTGTTTACACATAGACAGTAGAGCCACTGGGACCGGGAATAACGCTTCTGATTGAACAAATGTCTCCAACCATGTTGGTTAGTCTGATTGTTGTGTGTGAGAGAAATTAAGCAGCCTTTCCAATATTTCAGTGCATTATTGGTTAGACTGCTGAATTTCATCAGAAAACAATCAAAACAACTTACGCTAAAGACACGACCTGTCTGGCTGTAACTACTATATATGAAGTGACGTTGGTGTGTGTGTGTGTGTGTGTATATCGGGAGTGACACTATACTCTATACTTGATTCTCTATTCATGTAGGGATGTGATGATGATGATGAATGTGTTTTGGATGTTCCTGTTGGTTAAGACGCTCTTCCTGAAACACATTAACTTTTGGGTCAGTGTTTTTACGTTTAAATCTAGCTCTGAGGTGTTCTGCTGTGAGGTGAACGAATCTGGAGTGTAGAACTTGTTTTCCCTCTCTCTTTTCTCTCCTCTCTTTGTATGGGCTGTGATTCTAGATATTTTGGTTATTTTTTGTTTATTAAACAACTATTTGACTGACCTCGGTTCAGTTATTTTAATTCCATTTAGTTAGTTTATTTTTCTTCTGTGAGCTCAATGTGCACATTGCACCGTTTCTCTAGAGGTAAATCAGATCCAGCCTGAACTGTGTGATGTAGAAGGGAGTCGTAGTTTCCAACAGGCCAATATTCCACATAGTTTAGTGCATAAAATGTGGTAATTAACTACAATGACAATAATCCATTGCGCATCTACTTGTCCGGTCTGTGTTGGTTTTATGCCTGCTACGGAAGAGACAGGAAAATGCACGATCGTGAAGTGATATAGAGAGCATCTGTTGCTTTGCGAGGTATCTCGGCCTGAAAATACATGAGCTACAGTGCCTTGCGAAAGTATTCGGCCCCCTTGAACTTTGCGACCTTTTGCCACATTTCAGGCTTCAAACATAAAGATATAAAACTGTATTTTTTTGTGAAGAATCAACAACAAGTAGGACACAATCATGAAGTGGAACGACATTTATTGGATATTTCAAACTTTGTGAACAAATCAAAAACTGAAAAATAGGGCGTGCAAAATTATTCAGCCCCTTTACTTTCAGTGCAGCAAACTCTCTCCAGAAGTTCAATGAGGATCTCTGAATGATCCAATGTTGACCTAAATGACTAATGATGATAAATACAATCCACCTGTGTGTAATCAAGTCTCCGTATAAATGCACCTGCACTGTGATAGTCTTAGAGGTCCGTTAAAAGAGCAGAGAGTATCATGAAGAACAAGGAACACACCAGGCAGGTCCGAGATACTGTTGTGAAGAAGTTTAATGCCGGATTTGGATACAAAAAGATTTCCCAAGCTTTAAACATCCCAAGGAGCACTGTGCAAGCGATAATATTGAAATGGAAGGAGTATCAGACCACTGCAAATCTACCAAGACCTGGCCGTCTGTCACACCCTGGTCAAAGTATTTTGTGTTTTTCTTTATTTATTTGGTCAGGCCAGGGTGTGGCATGGGGTTTTTGTATGTGGTGTGTATGTATGGGGATTGTAGCTAGTGGGGTGTTCTAGCTAAGTCTATGGCTGTCTGAAGTGGTTCTCAATCAGAGGCAGGTGTTTATCGTTGTCTCTGATTGGGAACCATATTTAGGCAGCCATATTCTTTGAGTTTGTCGTGGGTGATTGTCCTTAGTGTCCTGATGTCATTGTTCTGTGTTAGGTTACACAAGTATAGGCTGTTTCGGTTTTCGTTAAGTTTATTGTTTTGGTAGTGTTTGTGTTTAGTGTGTTACTTCATTAAACATGGATTGCAATAGACACGCCGCATTTTGGTCCGACTCTCCTTCTCATACGGAAAACCGTTACACCGTCCCTCTAAACTTTCAGCTCATACAAGGAGAAGACTGATCAGAGATGCAGCCAAGAGGCCCATGATCACTCTGGATGAACTGCAGAGATCTACAGCTGAGGTGGGAGACTCTGTCCATAGGACAACAATCAGTCGTATATTGCACAAATCTGGCCTTTATGGAAGAGTGGCAAGAAGAAAGCCATTTCTTAAAGATATCCATAAAAAGTGTCGTTTAAAGTTTGCCACAAGCCACCTGGGAGACACACCAAACATGTGGAAGAAGGTGCTCTGGTCAGATGAAACCAAAATTGAACTTTTTGGCAACAATGCAAAACGTTATGTTTGGCGTAAAAGCAACACAGCTGAACACACCATCCCCACTGTCAAACATGGTGGTGGCAGCATCATGGTTTGGGCCTGCTTTTCTTCAGCAGGGACAGGGAAGATGGTTAAAATTGATGGGAAGATGGATGGAGCCAAATACAGGACCATTCTGGAAGAAAACCTGATGGAGTCTGCAAAAGACCTGAGACTGGGACAGAGATTTGTCATCCAACAAGACAATGATCCAAAACATAAAGCAAAATCTACAATGGAATGGTTCAAAAATAAACATATCCAGGTGTTAGAATGGCCAAGTCAAAGTCCAGACCTGAATCCAATCGAGAATCTGTGGAAAGAACTGAAAACTGCTGTTCACAAATGCTCTCCATCCAACCTCACTGAGCTCGAGCTGTTTTGCAAGGAGGAATGGGAAAAAATGTCAGTCTCTCGATGTGCAAAACTGATAGAGACATACCCCAAACGACTTACAGCTGTAATCGCAGCAAAAGGTGGCGCTACAAAGTATTAACTTAAGGGGGCTGAATAATTTTGCACGCCCAATTTTTCAGTTTTTGATTTGTTAAAAAAGTTTGAAATATCCAATAAATGTCGTTCCACTTCATGATTGTGTCCCACTTGTTGTTGATTCTTCACAAAAAAATACAGTTTTATATCTTTATGTTTGAAGCCTGAAATGTGGCAAAAGGTCACAAAGTTCAAGGGGGCCGAATACTTTCGCAAGGCACTGTAAGTGATTGATAGTTGGTATTCAGCAGTCATAAAGTATGCCTTATTTACTTTAAAGAACTACTAAAATACCGATTTGTTAGACAGCATAGGCAGCAGTTGTAGAGATGAGGACTTGTAATGAAATAATAAAGTCATCAAATAAAACCAATGCAATATACACAACAACTGAAATATTTTAGTAATGTGAATGTTACGTCTGCGCCTGCTTCTCCCCTCCGGGGTACGACGTCGCCAGAGTTCTAACCACCGGTCCTGGGATTCATCATTATGTACACCTGGCACTCATCATTACGCGCACCTGTGAATCATTATGATTCACATTATGATTCACACCTGGACTCCATTACCTTCATCATTTCCTGCCCTTTATATGTCACTCTCCCATGTTCACTCACCAGTTGGTATAGTTCTTGTGTATTGGCATTCTGCTTTATGTTAGTGTCGTTTTATTAAACCGTTTCACCTGCTCCTGACTCACCGCCCATCATTACAGTGAATAACTGATGGTTTATACGTGATAAGCAGCAATGGGCAGTAACTACCATCATGGGACTTAATTGGTTTATTCTGTTACAGCATTCAACCCAACTAATCAAAACCGAAAACCGACCTTAAAAAGCATGAATCACTCAGCACTATATGACTCCCTTCTCGCTTTCTCTCTCTCAAACACACACACACAGACAGTCACTCATTCACTTACTCTCTCCGTGTTTGGGAGAGAATGTTCTGTGCCTTACAGATGAGCTGTTGACAGATGATCTAGCCTCTGACAGACTGTCTCTCTCTGCACTCAGAGGAGAAGAGTTGAAATGAAAGGAGTGGCTTTTAAATCATTTTCATCACCATCCCTCTCTTCTCTATTTCTCACTTCTATTTATCTCTCTGCCTCTCTTTCTCTTGCTTTGTCAGGCTCTCCTTCATCAGTAGTTGATGACGTGGGTTCTGTTCTAGTCTGTACGGGTGTTATTCAACTTTTCTCCCCTATCACCCATCTGAGGGGGTAACCTAGGCAACCAGAGAACAGATAGCCTCCAACTCTGTATTTAATAGTCACGGAACCCAAGTAGTGATGCACCGATATGATATTTTTGGCCGATACCGATATTTTCCTTGCCAAAAAAACCCGATACCGATATTTAACATTTTTGCAGCCTTTTAAGTATTCTAGTACAGTTAAATAGTTAACCCACACACATGGATGCAGCGGTCTAAGGCACTTCATCTCAGTGCGAGAGAAGTCACTACATTCCCTGGTTCAAATCCAGGCTGTATCACATCCGGCCGTGATTGGGCGCACAATTGACCCAGCGTCGTCAGGGTTTGGCCGGGGTAGGCCATCATTGTTAATAAGAATTTGTTCTTAACTGACTTGCCTAGTTAAATAAAGATTACACACACACACCACACTGACCAAAAAGTTATTTTGTTGGCATTTACGTATGTCCCCATTACCAGTAAAACATAATAAAAACCTATTTCTTTCACTTATTTGCTGTGCTGTTTTGTTGTTCATTTGTTCAGTCATTTTATTCTCAACCAGGATTTCTATGGAACGTCATTTGTGTCTTTGCTATGGAATGCCGTTTTGGTCCTTGCATGTCAACAAAATATACTACGTAACACTATTTGACGTGTCAATTAAGCTTGTTGACCAATCAGGACCTGAATATGACTGCACGTCACAATAATTTAACGCGCTCATAATTGTTTTACGTAGTTCTTACACACTATCACTCGTATTTCATATGTCACAACGATTCATCGATACGTATGCTATGATGCTGGTAAAGTTGTTTGGCACACCTACAGTGCTGGCCATTAAAAAAAAGCTAGCTAGCTCATGGATGCAAACAATGTTTTTCCCCAAAAACATGGCAAAATGACAATCTTTTTTAGCTAGCTAACTATATAGCTAGGTGTCATCATCTAAAATAACCCTCATTTATAAGACAGTTCTTATTTGATTAATGGTGGGCAGCTTCATCTATGTGAACAAGGATTAGCCACAACAGTGGACTTTGCGTTCAAAATATAAGCCTTCAAAATAAAAGTATGGCATAATTCTACTATTTGTATTCATATGCATCACTGTCAATGACAAACTCTTATTTTGAAGGCAAACCGCAAATTCCACTATTGTGCCTAATCCGTATTGTGGCTAGCTTCACAACACATAACCCGGTCCGGTCGAGCATCACTAGCCAGATGAAGCTAGCTGGCTGCTTATAACGTTAGCATTGGGCAACAGGGTTAAGTAGCGTCCTAGCTATTTATTTTCATGAACTGAAGTTCAATTTCAATAGACAAACAACAAGTTCCAATTTAGCTAATACTTACTCACAAGGATTCCTAAATCATTGCTAAGAATACTGAAAATGACTGCAGTTTCTACTGGCATTGTTTTCAGGTTTGTTCTATTGGTGCTAGCTAGGTACCAAGTTAAAGACCCCAGAAGTTGCGGTTAAACAAATTATTTATTTTTTACCAACGCGTTATTGAAAACATATAGTTCGTGGCCAGTGTTTGCTTGTATGCAGACTTTTTTTGTACAGCTTTGACAGTGCTACTGTTTTTAACTTCTTGATGCACCCATCCCATTAGCGGGATCATTTTCGTCAACATCCGCTGATTTGCAGAGCGCCAAATTCAAATTAAATTAGTAAAAATATTTAATTTTCATGAAATCACAAGTGCAATATAGCAAAACACAGTTTAGCTTGTTGTTAATCCACCTGGCGTGTCAGATTTCAAAAAAGCTTTTCGGCGAAAGCATACCAAGCGTTTATGTAAGGACATATCTCTCAGCAGACCAAACGCGTTATGTTCAGAAATCCACAGACAAAAATTCCAAATAATATCCATAACGTTCTTAGAAACATGTCAAATGTTTTTTTATAATCAATCCTCAGGTTGTTTTTACAATATATAATCAATAATATTTCAACTGGACTGTAGCTTCTTCAATAGGAGAGAGAGAAAATGTCTGCTCCAAGCTGTTGCGCATGCAAAACGCTGCTGGCACCCAGCCATCCAATGACGCGATGTGAACTTTCTCGCACATTTTTCAAAATAAAAGCCTGAAAATATGTCTAAAGACTGTTCACAACATGTGGAAGCCATAGGAAAAGGAATCTGGTTGATATTCCTTTAAATGGAGCGAAGGCAGGCAATGGAAAAGAGAGCTTTCAGGAAAAACAGCACCTCGGGTTGGATTTTCCTCGGGACCCCACTCCATCATTGTCTTTGTCCACCTCCTTAGCGTCCTTTGAGTGGCGACCCTCGCCGCCGACCTTGGCCTAGGAACCCTAACAAAGGGCCCCACTATATTGAGGGGCAGCTCGGGACTGAGGTAGCTCATGACCAAGGGGTAGCTCATGACCGAGGGGTAGCTCATGACCGAGGGGTAGCTCAGGCCTGAGGGGTAGCTCAGGACTGAGAGGTAGCTCAGGACTGAGGGGTAGCTCAGGACTGAGGGGTAGCGTGTCGCACTTGTGAAGGTGTACTGGAGACCTGGTGTGTATAGCCGGCATCAAATCTTCCGGAACTCTAACACAAGTCTCAGGCTGAGTACAAGGAACTGACACAGGTGGCATCGGACAGCTAACACGCTCCTCAGGGCGAATGCCGTGCATACTACGCCAAACCAACAGCTCTCTCTCTTCACTCTCCTCCAATTACATCAACAACTCCTCGAATGTCTCATCTCCCATCCGTTCACTCTCCTCCAATCTGTCCAATAACTCTTCAACATTCTCAGACACACACCTCAACTTCGCTGACTGCTCTGATTCCATCCATGGCTCCTTACAGTAAACAGGGGGAATTGGCTCAGGTCTGACTCCTGACTCTGCCACACTCTCCCTGTGCCACCCCCCCAATGAATTTTTGGGGCTGCCTCTCGGGCTTCCAACCGCTCTGCCGTGCTAGCTCCTCATAATGCCGCCTCTGGTTTCGCTGCCTCCAGCTCTGCTTTGGGGTGGCGATATTCCCCTGCCTCTGCCCAGGGTTCTTTCCCATCTAGGATCTCCTCCCAAGTCCATTTCTCCAAATAGTGCTGCCTCTCCTGCTGCTGCTGCCTCTCCTGCTGCTGCTGCTGCCTCTCCTGCTGCTGCTGCTTACCACGCCGCTTGGTCCTTTTGTGGTGGGTGATTCTGTAACGGTTTTCTTCCGCTGAAGGAGAGGAGGACCAAAATGCAGCGTGGTTAGTGTTAAACATCTTTAATATAGACGATAACCGAGAACACTACAAAAATACAAAACAATAAATGTGAAAACCGAAACACAGACACGGAAACAATCACCCATCAAACCCAACAGCAGGGTGGCCTAGTGGTTAGAGCGTCGGACTAGTAACCGAACGGTTGCAAGTTCATATCCCCGAGCTGACAAGGTACAAATCTGTCGTTCTGCCCCTGAACGGGCAGTTAACCCACTGTTCCTAGGCCGTCATTGAAAATAAGAATTTGTTCTTAACTGACTTGCCTAGTTAAATAAAGGTAAAATAAAAAAACAAAACAGGCTACCTAAATATGGTTCCCAATCAGAGACAATGACTAACACCTGCCTCTGATTGAGAACTATATCAGGCCAAACATAGAAATAGACAAACTAGACACACAACATAGAGTGCCCACCCAGCTCATGTCCTGACCAACACTAAAACAAGGAAAACACAAAAGAACTATGGTCAGAATGTGACCGTAGCAAGACTGAACCCAAGTTTTTCTCTAGGATTTTTCATGTGATTAGCTACATTCTGTTTATTTTTATCCCCCTCCCAAAAAACATAGTCCTTGCTGATGACAAGGATACCCATAACATGATGCAGCCACCACCATGTTTGAAAATATGAAGAGTGGTACTCAGTGATGTGTTGTGTTGGATTTGCCCAAAACATAACACTTTGTATTCTGGACAAAAAGTTCATTTCAAAGAGAGTGCATGTTTTGGAATGTATTTTATTCTGTACAGGCATCTTTCTTTTCACTCTGTCATTTATGTTCGTATTGTGGAGTAACGACAATGTTGTTGATCCAGCCTCCGTTATCTCCTATCACAGCCATTCAACTCTGTAACTGTTTTAAAATCACCATTGGCCTCATGGTGAAATCCCTGAAAACATAATTCTGCTTTGGCATTATGGGGTATTTCTGTGTAGACCGGTGACACAATATAAACATGTCATCCATTTTAAATGTAGGCTGTAACACAACAAAATGTGGAAAAAGTCAAGGGGTGTGAATACTTTCTGAAGTGACTGTATGGGTCCTCTGTTTCCCTTTACAATGACCACAAGCTGCACAGGGCTGATTAGAACAGAGTGGACAAGACCAGGCACTAAATCAGACAGGGGAAATGACCAGCATCTATGATGATGTTCTTTTCTACACAGAATATACGAAATCATTGGCTGATAATCTTCTGAACTTGCCAATACCTTTCTGATGCATTTCAGTCACTTCAAACCAGACTTCCTTCAGATGTAAATACAGTCAGTAGTACTGCCAGACTGATGTGTAATAGACTGTCATAGCTCCAATGAAGAAAGTTAACATTGGCTGTTGATTACATATGGATATCAAAATGTGGTCGTGGGCCAACACGTTGTTGAACCCCTGGGCTAATGTGATGTCTGTGTGTCTGTTTCCTTGGCAGAAGTTACAGTAGGAGGGCTTTGTGTGAAATAACAGTTTAGGGCCATTCATTCTCTTTCATCCATTCATGCTTTTTAATGATGTTCTTTGATGGTCTGTGCAGCAGACCCAGTTCCAGCTCCAGCCGCCCCAGTTCCAGCTCCAGCCCTAGCCAAGAAGCATCCCCAATATTATGAATGACCCATGTGTAGGGCCACGGCTGCATCCCAAATGGTACACTGTTTACCATGTAGTGCACTACTTTTGACTATGGGCCCTGGTCAAAAGTAGTGCACTACATGGTAAATAGGCTGCCATTTGAGATCCTGACCAGTTATTGCCTATAACTAGGAAAAACACAGCTATAACTCCATTGAGAGGAAGTCAAGGAGCCCGTCCCAAATGGCATCCTATTGAAAAGATTTGGCATGGGTCCTCAGATCCTCAAAAAGTTCTACAGCTGCACCAATGAGAGCATCCTGACTAGTTGCATCACCGTGTCAGAGGAAGACCCTAGAAATTGCCAAAGATTCTAGCCACCTTAGTCATAGACTGTTCTCTCTGCTACCGCAGGGAAAGTAGTACTGGATCGCCAAGTCTAGGTCCAAAAGGCTTCTTAACAGCTAACCAAATGGCTACCTGGACTATTTGCATTGACCCTCATTTTTTATTTTCTGCTACTCGCTGTTTATTATCTATTATCTATGCATAGTAACTTTACCCCTACCTACATGTACATATTACCTCAATTACCTCAACTAACCTGCAACCCCACACATTTACTCAGTACCAGTACCCCCTGTAGATAGCCTCATTATTGTTATTTTATTGTTGCTTTTATTTTTTACTTCAGTTTATTAGTAAATCTTTTTCTTAACTGCATTGTTGGTTAAGGGCTTGTAAGTAAGCATTTCACGGTAAGGTTGTATTCAAATACCTGTTGTATTCAAGTTTGATTTGATTTGATAGTGCATTAATCTCGACCAGAGCCCTATGCACTGAGGGTGTGGCTCTGACCATCTAGGTTTGGCTGGATGTCACCCAGTAAACATGTTCATATTGGCCCAATGCGGGCTAAAATATTGGCCTCACGTAAGCTTCCCACAGTGGGCCGATGCCGGTTGCTCATCGCCTCCACATTGGACCCCAAGGCATTGGTCAACTCTCTACTGATCAAGTGGATTAATAGTTTCCTTGTGAACCGTACTCAACAAGTGAAGTTTAACTCTGCCATCTCTACATCTAGAACGGTGAATAGAGGAGCCCCTCAAGGTTGCGTACTTTAACCGATACGGTACACGCTGTACACAAATGATTGTCAAGCCTCTGACGCAGCCCACATGTTTTTTAAATATGCAGATAACACCGCTGTTGTGGGTTTCCTCCACCCAGACCAAGCCTCTCGTCAAGGTTTTGTCAGAGAAATGGCTCAATTCATCCAGTGGTGTGCAGATCACTTTCTTGAAATAAACGTTAAGAAAACAAAAGAGCTGGAAATTGATTTCAGAAGGAACAAAATTCCACTACCCCCGACAAAGATTAACGGGAATCAGTCGATAGAGTGACCACATAGAAGTACCTTGGAATCGAAATAGACAAACTGAAATTCAATGACTGTGCCTTTGCAAAGATAAAGAAATTGCAACAGAGAATGTTTTTTTTTTAACGCAAAATGAACCATTTTAATGTCGACCTCCATATCTTACAAATGTTCTATAATCTGTCCTGCAGTGTGTGCTGTCCTTTGGTCTGATATGCGTGTTTGGAAACATGCGAGTTCAAGACCAAGTCAAGCTTCAGCGCTTGATTATAGACTGCGGGAATTACAATTGGTATAGATCACGAATCAGCCATCAACCTGTACACAAAACTCAGCCTCCTAAAACATGAAAGCATTTTACAGGGCAGTACCCATCCCCTTCACTCAAAACTCACCATCCTAAAACGTGAAAGCATTTTACAGGGCAGTACCCTTCCCCTTCACTCAAAACTCAGTTACAGCAGCAGCCCGACAAGGGAAAAGAGACTTCTTCTTCAAAAGAAAATGAAAACAGATAGATATGGGGACTCTTTATTCCAACAGGCATATTGCACTTTCACTTTAAATGTGTAGCTATAGCACTTTGAATGAATTATTTGGTGTAGTTTCTGTGTTTTCATGTTTAATGTACTGTTTTTTTTAAACACATGACCAAATGAATTTGCCCCTGGTGGGATAATAAAGTTGATGTGAATCTGAATCTGGTCCAGTGTGGGCCAGTGTGGGCAGCCCATATCTGGTGAGGGCAGCCCATATCTGGTGAGGGCAGCCCATATCTGGTGAGGGCAGCCCATATCTGGTGAGGGCAGCCCATATCTGGTGAGGGCAGCCCATATCTGGTGAGGGCAGCCCATATCTGGTGAGGGCAGCCCATATCTGGTAAGGGCAGCCCTCACTTTGCTTGAAATAAGCCCTTCTTTTCCCAGCAAACGTCCACAGTTGGCATGATGTAAGCTGCCCACATTGGGCCGATGCACATTTGCTTTGTGAATCTGTTTCCCTGTATCTGTGTGTGGCCCCTCTCAGGCTCTCTATGGCTCCATCTCCTCTGCTCTCCTCTGAGTGAGTGAGTGTTGTTTTGTAGCAGCAGGCCCAGAAACAGTTCAGTTCTGGTTCAGTGGCAGCTAACAGCAGGTCAGACATTTTGGAACGTCCATTGATTGTAGAGTGGAGGCTGATCCATTGACTGTAGAGTGGAGACTGATCCATTGACTGTAGAGTGGAGACTGATCCATTGACTGTAGAGTGGAGACTGATCCATTGACTGTAGAGTGGAGACTGATCCATTGACTGTAGAGTGGAGACTGATCCATTGACTGTAGAGTGGAGACTGATCCATTGACTGTAGAGTGGAGACTGATCCATTGACTATAGAGTGTAGACTGATCCATTGACTGTAGAGTGGAGACTGATCCATTGACTGTAGAGTGGAGACCTATCCATTGACTGTAGAGTGGAGACCTATCCATTGACTGTAGAGTGGAGGTGGTCGAGGCCTTTACCCTCTCTGTTACTGCTCAGAACACCATACAGGGAATCAGCAGGCTAATGTTATCAATGTTGCTCCAGACCTCTGAGGGTGCCGTGTGTATCTGCTGAAACATCTAACCACACACACACACACACACACACACACCAGGCCTGCCTGCCTGCCGGCCTCAGGTCGCTGTTGTGCGTCAGAGAGTGTGAGACCAGCTGCCCTCTCTCTCTCTCTCTCTCTCTCTCTCTCTCTCTCTCTCTCCTTACGTTATGGAGAGACCCAGTGATTGGGTCAGGCTGGCCCTGCAGGGGAGAATTAGATGATCACCTGGCCCATCATGAGTCCTGGAGCCTGCAGCACGTACACAGTGTTCACATCAACAGCACAGGGCTATGAACCGGTGGCGTACTAGGATAACATAAAGGCTGTAAGGAAGGGACATGGTAGCAGTCGTAAGGGCCATGAGGCTCCAGGAGGATCGGAGGCAAGCAGGTAAAGCTGGGTGATTATATTAACAATGTGCTGCTGGATCGGTCCACCAAAGGAGTCCCTTTTGGGTAGTGTGGGTAGTGATTACACTTAATTTGAACATTCTGTCATTAAGAGCACATGTTCAACTTAATAAAAACATGTTTCCCATCTTAAGAGGTTAAATAAAAGCACGACTATAGTAAGTGCCCAATAATGTAACAGGGTTGACTGTTAAAGGGTTGACTGTAACAGGGGTTGACCGTAACAGGGGTTCACCGTAACAGGGTTGACCGTAACAGGGGTTGACTGTAACAGGGGTTGACCGTAACAGGGGTTGACCGTAACAGGGGTTGACTGTAACAGGGGTTGACTGTAACAGGGGTTGACTGTAACAGGGGTTGACTGTAACAGGGGTTGACTGTAACAGGGGTTGACCGTAACAGGGGTTGACCGTAACAGGGGTTGACCGTAGCAGGGGTTGACCGTAACAGGGGTTGACCGTAACAGGGGTTGACCGTAACAGGGGTTGACCGTAGCAGGGGTTGACCGTAGCAGGGGTTGACCGTAACAGGGGTTGACCGTAACAGGGTTGAAGATGTCTTAAATCAGCCGTAAATCCCCTTATAATGGGGGAATGGAAGTATGTTGTGTGCAACAGGGAGGAGAAATTGAATGCAAACCTTTTTTAATGTATTGTTAAACCATTTCCAGCCTGTGTATCTACAGTCTGAGGAACAGGGGTGACGTTTTATGCTCGACTCAGTTTCTCACCACAAAACATCAGAAAGCTCACCTGGTTTTACACTATGATTACACTATTGTTCAATGTTTATTAAAAACACATTTTTAAAGGAATAGTTGAACAGTAAAATGAGAGTTCTTCAGAAAATCTTCAGAAATGACTTTGTCAAAGCAACAAAATGACTAGTGCTTTACAGTGATGGTGAAAAAGTGGGTTAAATCTTCCTAGAAGTCACAGAGGGACACAGAGGGACACAGAGGGACACAGAGGGGCACAGAGGGGCACAGAGGGACACAGAGGGGCACAGAGGGACACAGAGGGACACAGAGGGACACAGAGGGACACAGAGGGACATGTCAAAATGCTGATTTTGGGCACTTTAGCAAGTATTTATTCATATGAAAGTCTGAGTTGTTGAATTTTCCATGTAGCCTATATTAAAGGCCACTTAATAGAAGTGGCTTTTCAAATTCAATGTTGGTGCAGATTTTCTACTTCAAATATCAAAGGGATGCAGAAGGGACTCATTTGGTGGAAGGAGCCCACCACCATTCACCACCACCTCCTCCACTGTGTGTATGAGTTGTTGGCTTAATCAACCCTGAGAAGAGAGGAGGAGAGGAGTAGCAGGACAGTCAGTGGTTCTGTCCCGGGTGATGAGAGGCTGTGGTCTGGCTTGTTGTCTCACTGACTGTGACTGTCAGTGTGTGTCTGTGGATGGATGGATTTTAACAGGTCTGTCTTATACAACACAGACCCAGGAACAGGCTGATTAGACAACAGGTCAGTACTGCTCACCTCACAGCTGGGCTCTCAGCTTGCTGTACCATCATGACTACACACACACACACACACACACCGTATACCGGGGTATTTCGAAAATACCAACAGTATGATTTTCAGTGCTGTAAAAAACGAACCTTAACACACACAAACACATACTCATTCAGGCACACACATGCATACACACATCCGCACATACACACACCCGCACACACACACAGGCAGTGCACACTCACTCATTATGGTGATTTTATGCAGCCAATAATAGATTGATTTGTGAAGCGTTCACTGTGTTCTACGTGCTGTTGTCATGAGTCTTGGTCTCATGCTCTCCTCCTGCCTGATCACAACCACCTGCAGCTATCACTGGGATAATGTCTCCTATGTAAATATCACCTCACTCTCTCTCTCTCTCTCTCTCTCTCTCTCTGTCTTCCTCCTTCTCTCCCTTAACTCCATCCATCACTTTCTTTCTCCTTCCTCTCATCCATCCTTCCCTCCCTCTCTTTCTCCATCCATTCATCCCTCCACCATCTTTCCACTTAAACCTGGTTTATCTCTCTCTCTCTCTCTCTCTCTCTCTCTCTCTCTCTCTCTCTCTCACACACACACATTCCATTTCTGCCAGATGTCCCGTTCCTATGTTTAAGTGTTTGAAGCTGTACTAGTCCCAGTCACAGTCTAAGTCTTTCTCTGCCCACAAGAATTCCTGCTGGCTTTCTGCTTTCTACCCAGAGAGATGAAACAGGCTGAGGCTGCTGGGCCAGCCTGCTGGCTTTCTGCTTTCTACCCAGAGAGATGGAACAGGCTGAGGCTGCTGGGCCAGCCTGCTGGCTTTCTGCTTTCTACCCAGAGATATGAAACAGGCTGAGGCTGCTGGGCCAGCCTGCTGGCTTTCTGCTTTCTACCCAGAGAGATGAAACAGGCTGAGGCTGCTGGGCCAGCCTGCTGGCTTTCTGCTTTCTACCCAGAGAGATGAAACAGGCTGAGGCTGCTGGGCCAACCTGCTGGCTTTCTGCTTTCTACCCAGAGAGATGAAACAGGCTGAGGCTGCTGGGCCAGCCTGCTGGCTTTCTGCTTTCTACCCAGAGAGATGAAACAGGCTGAGGCTGCTGGGCCAGCCTGCTGGCTTTCTGCTTTCTACCCAGAGAGATGAAACAGGCTGAGGCTGCTGGGCCAGCCTGCTGGCTTTCTGCTTTCTACCCAGAGAGATGAAACAGGCTGAGGCTGCTGGGCCAGCCTGCTGGCTTTCTGCTTTCTACCCAGAGAGATGAAACAGGCTGAGGCTGCTGGGCCAGCCTGCTGGCGTTTGAAGCAGCTGCATATGGGTTCCCTCTGGGGCTGGTGAGGCGGTTGTTGTTGACTCGCGGTTGAACCGTCCACAGTCAGTAATTAGTAGTTTGGAAGGAGGACGGACGGTCTGTGTGTGGAGGTCCCAGGCTCTGTGTGGTGGGAGAGGGAGGGATAAAGACAGAGCAAGAGAACTGTATTCCAATCGGTGCCGTCATCCTCAACGGCTCACAAGAAACAACTAGGGAGGTCATACTGTCTCTTAGCTGTGTCTGGGCCCTGAGTGGACCAAATGTCTTTAGATGGAGATGTTTCTAATCAGCCAGTATTTCCAGGAATTAAATCATTCACACAGGGCCTGTGCGGTTTCTGTAGGGATATGATTGTGTGAGTCATCAATTCTGTCCTAAACACCACTCCCCCTTTGAATTCCTAAAATCACTCCCATCAAACTCCCTATTTTAGCATTCCTCTGTCTCTCCCTCACCCCCCTGAAATATTAGACTCTTCACTGTTCTGAACCTGTCTCTCTCTCTCTCACTCCCCTGAAATATTAGACTCTTCACTGTTCTGTACCTGTCTCTCTCTCTCTCCCCTGAAATATTAGACTCTTCACTGTTCTGAACCTGTCTCTCTCTCTCATTCCCCTGAAATATTAGACTCTTCACTGTTCTGAACCTGTCTCTCTCTCTCTCACTCCCCTGAAATATTAGACTCTTCACTGTTCTGAACCTGTCTCTCTCTCTCTCACTCCCCTGAAATATTAGACTCTTCACTGTTCTGAACCTGTCTCTCTCTCTCTCACCCCTGAAATATTAGACTCTTCACTGTTCTGAACCTGTCTCTCTCTCTCTCTCACTCCCCTGAAATATTAGACTCTTCACTGTTCTGAACCTGTCTCTCTCTCTCTCTCTCTCACTCCCCTGAAATATTAGACTCTTCACTGTTCTGAACCTGTCTCTCTCTCTCACTCCCCTGAAATATTAGACTCTTCACTGTTCTGAACCTGTCTCTCTCTCTCTCTCCCCTGAAATATTAGACTCTTCAATGGTCTGAATCTGTCTCTCTCTCTCTCACTCCCCTGAAATATTAGACTCTTCACTGTTCTGAACCTGTCTCTCTCTCTCTCACTCCCTTGAAATATTAGACTCTTCACTGTTCTGAACCTGTCTCTCTCTCACTCCCCTGAAATATTAGACTCTTCACTGTTCTGAACCTGTCTCTCTCACTCCCCTGAAATATTAGACTCTTCACTGTTCTGAACCTGTCTCTCTCTCTCTCTCCCCTGAAATATTATACTCTTCACTGTTCTGAACCTGTCTCTCTCTCTCTCTCACTCCCCTGAAATATTAGACTCTTCACTGTTCTGAACCTGTCTCTCTCTCTCTCACTCCCCTGAAATATTAGACTTCACTGTTCTGAACCTGTCTCTCTCTCTCTCTCTCTCCCCTGAAATATTAGACTCTTCACTGTTCTGAACCTGTCTCTCTCTCTCACTCCCCTGAAATATTAGACTCTTCACTGTTCTGAACCTGTCTCTCTCTCTCTCTCCCCTGAAATATTAGACTCTTCAATGGTCTGAATCTGTCTCTCTCTCTCTCTCACTCCCCTGAAATATTAGACTCTTCACTGTTCTGAACCTGTCTCTCTCTCTCACTCCCTTGAAATATTAGACTCTTCACTGTTCTGAACCTGTCTCTCTCTCACTCCCCTGAAATATTAGACTCTTCACTGTTCTGAACCTGTCTCTCTCACTCCCCTGAAATATTAGACTCTTCACTGTTCTGAACCTGTCTCTCTCTCTCTCTCCCCTGAAATATTAGACTCTTCACTGTTCTGAACCTGTCTCTCTCTCTCACTCCCCTGAAATATTAGACTCTTCACTGTTCTGAACCTGTCTCTCTCTCTCTCTCCCCTGAAATATTAGACTCTTCAATGGTCTGAATCTGTCTCTCTCTCTCTCTCACTCCCCTGAAATATTAGACTCTTCACTGTTCTGAACCTGTCTCTCTCTCTCACTCCCTTGAAATATTAGACTCTTCACTGTTCTGAACCTGTCTCTCTCTCACTCCCCTGAAATATTAGACTCTTCACTGTTCTGAACCTGTCTCTCTCACTCCCCTGAAATATTAGACTCTTCACTGTTCTGAACCTGTCTCTCTCTCTCTCTCCCCTGAAATATTAGACTCTTCACTGTTCTGAACCTGTCTCTCTCTCTCTCTCACTCCCCTGAAATATTAGACTCTTCACTGTTCTGAACCTGTCTCTCTCTCTCTCACTCCCCTGAAATATTAGACTTCACTGTTCTGAACCTCTCTCTCTCTCTCTCTCTCTCCCCTGAAATATTAGACTCTTCACTGTTCTGAACCTGTCTCTCTCTCTCTCTCTCCCCTGAAATATTAGACTCTTCACTGTTCTGAACCTGTCTCTCTCTCTCACTCCCCTGAAATATTAGACTCTTCACTGTTCTGAACCTGTCTCTCTCTCTCTCACTCCCCTGAAATATTAGACTCTTCACTGTTCTGAACCTGTCTCTCTCTCTCTCACTCCCCTGAAATATTAGACTCTTCACTGTTCTGAACCTGTCTCTCTCTCTCTCTCTCCCCTGAAATATTAGACTCTTCACTATTCTGAACCTGTCTCTCTCTCTCTCACTCCCCTGAAATATTAGACTCCACTGTTCTGAACCTGTCTCTCTCTCTCTCACTCCCCTGAAATATTAGACTCTTCACTGTTCTGAACCTGTCTCTCTCTCTCTCACTCCCCTGAAATATTAGACTCTTCACTGTTCTGAACCTGTCTCTCTCTCTCTCTCCCCTGAAATATTAGACTCTTCACTATTCTGAACCTGTCTCTCTCTCTCTCACTCCCCTGAAATATTAGACTCCACTGTTCTGAACCTGTCTCTCTCTCTCACTCCCCTGAAATATTAGACTCTTCACTGTTCTGAACCTGTCTCTCTCTCACCCCCCTGAAATATTAGACACTTCACTGTTCTGAACCTCTCTCTCTCTCTCTCTCACTCCCCTGAAATATTAGACTCTTCACTGTTCTGAACCTGTCTCTCTCTCTCTCACTCCCCTGAAATATTAGACTCTTCACTGTTCTGAACCTGTCTCTCTCTCTCTCACTCCCCTGAAATATTAGACTCTTCACTGTTCTGAACCTGTCTCTCTCTCACCCCCCTGAAATATTAGACACTTCACTGTTCTGAACCTGTCTCTATCTCTCTCACTCCCCTGAAATATTAGACTCTTCACTGTTCTGAACCTGTCTCTCTCTCTCTCACTCCCCTGAAATATTAGACTCTTCACTGTTCTGAACCTGTCTCTCTCTCTCTCACTCCCCTGAAATATTAGACTCTTCACTGTTCTGAACCTGTCTCTCTCTCTCTCTCTCTCACTCCCCTGAAATATTAGACTCCACTGTTCTGAACCTGTCTGTCTCTCTCTCACTCCCCTGAAATATTAGACTCTTCACTGTTCTGAACCTGTCTCTCTCTCTCACTCCCCTGAAATATTAGACACTTCACTGTTCTGAACCTGTCTCTCTCTCTCTCACTCCCCTGAAATATTAGACTCTTCACTGTTCTGAACCTGTCTCTCTCTCACTCCCCTGAAATATTAGACTCTTCACTGTTCTGAACCTGTCTCTCTCTCTCACTCCCCTGAAATATTAGACCCTTCACTGTTCTGAACCTGTCTCTCTCTCTCTCACTCCCCTGAAATATTAGATTCTTCACTGTTCTGAACCTGTCTCTCTCTCTCTCACTCCCCTGAAATATTAGACTCTTCACTGTTCTGAACCTGTCTCTCTCTCACTCCCCTGAAATATTAGACTCTTCACTGTTCTGAACCTGTCTCTCTCTCACTCCCCTGAAATATTAGACTTCACTGTTCTGAACCTGTCTCTCTCTCTCTCACTCCCCTGAAATATTAGACTCTTCACTGTTCTGAACCTGTCTCTCTCTCTCTCACTCCCCTGAAATATTAGACTCTTCACTGTTCTGAACCTGTCTCTCTCTCTCTCACTCCCCTGAAATATTAGACTCTTCACTGTTCTGAACCTGTCTCTCTCTTTCTCACTCCCCTGAAATATTAGACACTTCACTGTTCTGAACCTGTCTCTCTTCACTCTTATCATAAAAACATCACAAGGCAGGGAGGTGGAGGGCCTTCAAAGACTCTTGATTGACAGTTTGTCAGTTGGGACTCTGGTAAAGTGGACCAGTCCATTGAGGGTTTAGAGGGGAATGTGCCATAAAACTGAATTACCCTCTCAACCCCCCCCCCCCCCCCCCCCCCCCCCCAAGTATAATTTAGAATGACCTGAGAGGATCACCTCTGAGTGGGGATCAAGCATCTGAGTGCTGCCCCAAGGTGCTGTGTGTGTGTGTGTGTGTGTGTGTGTGTGTGTGTGTGTGTGCGTGTGTGTGCTCTTATGTTCCTATTTGTTGAGCTACAGAACATGCACATGTACAAATGTAGGATCTTAATCTGATCACTCTTTTGTTGCTGAGAATTTTCCTACAAAGCAGGAAATTAAAACTTTCAGTGTATTCAAGGTTTAAAAAAGCTTCTAAAGTTTGTTAGTTCCACTTTTAAAATATCATACTTGTTTTACCCTAATGAAAAATGTATCAACCCCTATAATGTTTTTCTTTAATTATAATCCACTTAATAATTCACATTCCCTTTTGCTGCAGGATCATTTTTCTACTCTAGCAAACTGGCTCAAATTAAGATCCTACATCTGTATAGTATTTGTCTGGGAGAGGAGAGTGAGGGAACACTCCTTGTGATGTGTCATGGTCATTGTCTTAGCTGAGCGCCATGACCATCCTTTTTCGAGGGTAGGGGTCAGGCAGGGACAGTCCTTTAGAGGGTAGGGGTCAAGCAGGGACAGTCCTTTAGGGGTCAGGCAGGGACAGTCCTTTAGCGGGTAGGGGTCAGGCAGGGACAGTCCTTTAGAGGGTAGGGGTCAGTCAGGGACAGTCCTTTAGAAGGTAGGGGTCAAGCAGGGACAGTCCTTTAGGGGTCAGGCAGGGACAGTCCTTTAGCGGGTAGGGGTCAGGCAGGGACAGTCCTTTAGAGGGTAGGGGTCAGGTAGGGACAGTCCTTTAGGGGTCAGGCAGGGACAGTCCTTTAGAGGGTAGGGGTCAGGCAGGGACAGTCCTTTAGAGGGTAGGGGTCAGGCAGGGACAGTCCTTTAGGGGTCAGGCAGGGACAGTCCTTTAGAGGGTAGGGGTCAAGCAGGGACAGTCCTTTAGGGGTCAGGCAGGGACAGTCCTTTAGCGGGTAGGGGTCAGGCAGGGACAGTCCTTTAGAGGGTAGGGGTCAGGCAGGGACAGTCCTTTAGAGGGTAGGGGTCAAGCAGGGACAGTCCTTTAGGGGTCAGGCAGGGACAGTCCTTTAGCGGGTAGGGGTCAGGCAGGGACAGTCCTTTAGTGGGTCAGGCAGGGACAGTCCTTTAGGGGTCAGGCAGGGACAGTCCTTTAGCGGGTAGGGGTCAGGCAGGTACAGTCCTTTAGAGGGTAGGGGTCAGTCAGGGACAGTCCTTTAGAGGGTAGGGGTCAAGCAGGGACAGTCCTTTAGGGGTCAGGCAGGGACAGTCCTTTAGAGGGTAGGGGTCAGGCAGGGACAGTCCTTTAGAGGGTAGGGGTCAGGCAGGGACAGTCCTTTAGGGGTCAGGCAGGGACAGTCCTTTAGAGGGTAGGGGTCAAGCAGGGACAGTCCTTTAGGGGTCAGGAAGGGACAGTC
Organism: Oncorhynchus mykiss; assembly: GCF_057628025.1. NCBI lineage: Eukaryota > Metazoa > Chordata > Actinopteri > Salmoniformes > Salmonidae > Oncorhynchus > Oncorhynchus mykiss. The sequence goes on along the minus strand of NC_143033.1, from coordinate 94,484,500 downwards.
CTTTAGCGGGTAGGGGTCAGGCAAGGACAGTCCTGTAGAGGGTAGGGGTCAGGCAGGGACAGTCCTTTAGAGGGTAGGGGTCAAGCAGGGACAGTCCTTTAGGGGTCAGGCAGGGACAGTCCTTTAGCGGGTAGGGGTCAGGCAGGGACAGTCCTTTAGTGGGTCAGGCAGGGACAGTCCTTTAGCGGGTAAGGGACAGGCAGGGACAGCCCTTTAGGGGTCAGGCAGGGACAGTCCTTTAGAGGGTAGGGGTCAGGCAGGGACAGCCCTTTAGGGGTCAGGCAGGGACAGTCCTTTAGCGGGTAGGGGTCAGGCAGGGACAGCCCTTTAGGGGTCAGGCAGGGACAGTCCTTTAGCGGGTAGGGGTCAGGCAGGGACAGTCCTTTAGCGGGTAGGGGTCAGGCAGGGACAGTCCTTTAGCGGGTAGGGGTCAGGCAGGGACAGCCCTTTAGGGGTCAGGCAGGGACAGTCCTTTAGCGGGTAGGGGTCAGGTAGGGACAGTCCTTTAGTGGGTCAGGCAGGGACAGTCCTTTAGCGGGTAGGGGTCAGGCAGGGACAGCCCTTTAGGGGTCAGGCAGGGACAGTCCTTTAGCGGGTAGGGGTCAGGCAGGGACAGTCCTTTAGCGTGTAGGGGTCAGGCAGGGACAGTCCTTTAGAGGGTAGGGGTCAAGCAGGGACAGTCCTTTAGGGGTCAGGCAGGGACAGTCCTTTAGAGGGTAGGGGTCAGGCAGGGACAGTCCTTTAGGGGTCAGGCAGGGACAGTCCTTTAGAGGGTAGGGGTCAGGCAGGGACAGTCCTTTAGAGGGTAGGGGTCAGGCAGGGACAGTCCTTTAGTGGGTCAGGCAGGGACAGTCCTTTAGAGGGTAGGGGTCAAGCAGGGACAGTCCTTTAGGGGTCAGGCAGGGACAGTCCTTTAGCGGGTAGGGGTCAGGCAGGGACAGTCCTTTAGTGGGTCAGGCAGGGACAGTCCTTTAGGGGTCAGGCAGGGACAGTCCTTTAGCGGGTAGGGGTCAGGCAGGTACAGTCCTTTAGAGGGTAGGAGTCAGTCAGGGACAGTCCTTTAGAGGGTAGGGGTCAAGCAGGGACAGTCCTTTAGGGGTCAGGCAGGGACAGTCCTTTAGAGGGTAGGGGTCAGGCAGGGACAGTCCTTTAGAGGGTAGGGGTCAGGCAGGGACAGTCCTTTAGGGGTCAGGCAGGGACAGTCCTTTAGAGGGTAGGGGTCAAGCAGGGACAGTCCTTTAGGGGTCAGGAAGGGACAGTCCTTTAGCGGGTAGGGGTCAGGCAAGGACAGTCCTGTAGAGGGTAGGGGTCAGGCAGGGACAGTCCTTTAGAGGGTAGGGGTCAAGCAGGGACAGTCCTTTAGGGGTCAGGCAGGGACAGTCCTTTAGCGGGTAGGGGTCAGGCAGGGACAGTCCTTTAGTGGGTCAGGCAGGGACAGTCCTTTAGCGGGTAAGGGACAGGCAGGGACAGCCCTTTAGGGGTCAGGCAGGGACAGTCCTTTAGAGTGTAGGGGTCAGGCAGGGACAGCCCTTTAGGGGTCAGGCAGGGACAGTCCTTTAGCGGGTAGGGGTCAGGCAGGGACAGCCCTTTAGGGGTCAGGCAGGGACAGTCCTTTAGCGGGTAGGGGTCAGGCAGGGACAGTCCTTTAGCGGGTAGGGGTCAGGCAGGGACAGTCCTTTAGCGGGTAGGGGTCAGGCAGGGACAGCCCTTTAGGGTTCAGGCAGGGACAGTCCTTTAGCGGGTAGGGGTCAGGCAGGGACAGTCCTTTAGCGGGTAGGGGTCAGGCAGGGACAGTCCTTTAGAGGGTAGGGGTCAGGTAGGGACAGTCCTTTAGTGGGTCAGGCAGGGACAGTCCTTTAGCGGGTAGGGGTCAGGCAGGGACAGCCCTTTAGGGGTCAGGCAGGGACAGTCCTTTAGCGGGTAGGGGTCAGGCAGGGACAGTCCTTTAGCGTGTAGGGGTAAGGCAGGGACTGTCCTTTAGAGGGTAGGGGTCAAGCAGGGACAGTCCTTTAGGGGTCAGGCAGGGACAGTCCTTTAGAGGGTAGGGGTCAGGCAGGGACAGTCCTTTAGGGGTCAGGCAGGGACAGTCCTTTAGAGGGTAGGGGTCAGGCAGGGACAGTCCTTTAGAGGGTAGGGGTCAGGCAGGGACAGTCCTTTAGTGGGTCAGGCAGGGACAGTCCTTTAGCGGGTAGGGGTCAGGCAGGGACAGCCCTTTAGGGGTCAGGCAGGGACAGTCCTTTAGCGGGTAGGGGTCAGGCAGGGACAGTCCTTTAGCGTGTAGGGGTCAGGCAGGGACAGTCCTTTAGAGGGTAGGGGTCAGGTAGGGACAGTCCTTTAGGGGTCAGGCAGGGACAGTCCTTTAGCGGGTAGGGGTCAGGAAGGGACAGTCCATTAGAGGGTAGGGGTCAGGTAGGGACAGTCCTTTAGGGGTCAGGCAGGGACAGTCCTTTAGAGGGTAGGGGTCAGGTAGGGACAGTCTTTTAGAGGGTAGGGGTCAGGCAGGGACAGTCCTTTAGCGAGTAGGGGTCAGGTAGGGACAGTCCTTTAGAGGGTAGGGGTCAGGTAGGGACAGTCCTTTAGGGGTCAGGTAGGGACAGTCCTTTAGAGGGTAGGGGTCAGGCAGGGACAGTCCTTTAGAGGGTCAGGCAGGGACAGTCCTTTAGGGGTCAGGCAGGGACAGTCCTTTAGGGGTCAGGCAGGGACAGTCCTTTAGAGGGTAGGAGTCAGGCAGGGACAGTCCTTTAGCGGGTAGGGGTCATTCAGGGACAGTCCTTTAGAGGGTAGGGGTCAAGCAGGGACAGTCCTTTAGGGGTCAGGCAGGGACAGTCCTTTAGCGGGTAGGGGTCAGTCAGGGACAGTCCTTTAGAGGGTAGGGGTCAGTCAGGGACAGTCCTTTAGAGGGTAGGGGTCAAGCAGGGACAGTCCTTTAGGGGTCAGGCAGGGACAGTCCTTTAGAGGGTAGGAGTCAGGCAGGGACAGTCCTTTAGCGGGTAGGAGTCAGGCAGGGACAGTCCTTTAGCGGGTAGGGGTCAGTCAGGGACAGTCCTTTAGAGGGTAGGGGTCAGGCAGGGACATTCCTTTAGGGGGTAGGAGTCAGGCAGGGACAGTCCTTTAGTGGGTAGGGGTCAGGCAGGGACAGCCCTTTAGGGGTCAGGCAGGGACAGTCCTTTAGCGGGTAGGGGTCAGGCAGGGACAGTCCTTTAGCGGGTAGGGGTCAGGCAGGGACAGTCCTTTAGAGGGTAGGGGTCAGGTAGGGACAGTCCTTTAGAGGGTAGGAGTCAGGCAGGGACAGTCCTTTAGTGGGTCAGGCAGGGACAGTCCTTTAGAGGGTAGGAGTCAGGCAGGGACAGTCCTTTAGTGGGTCAGGCAGGGACAGTCCTTTAGCGGGTAGGGGTCAGGCAGGAACAGCCCTTTAGGGGTCAGGCAGGGACAGTCCTTTAGCGGGTAGGGGTCAGGCAGGGACAGCCCTTTAGGGGTCAGGCAGGGACAGTCCTTTAGCGGGTAGGGGTCAGGCAGGGACAGTCCTTTAGCGGGTAGGGGTCAGGCAGGGACAGTCCTTTAGCGGGTAGGGGTCAGGCAGGGACAGCCCTTTAGGGGTCAGGCAGGGACAGTCCTTTAGCGGGTAGGGGTCAGGCAGGGACAGTCCTTTAGCGGGTAGGGGTCAGGCAGGGACAGTCCTTTAGAGGGTAGGGGTCAGGTAGGGACAGTCCTTTAGTGGGTCAGGCAGGGACAGTCCTTTAGCGGGTAGGGGTCAGGCAGGGACAGCCCTTTAGGGGTCAGGCAGGGACAGTCCTTTAGCGGGTAGGGGTCAGGCAGGGACAGTCCTTTAGCGTGTAGGGGTCAGGCAGGGACTGTCCTTTAGAGGGTAGGGGTCAAGCAGGGACAGTCCTTTAGGGGTCAGGCAGGGACAGTCCTTTAGAGGGTAGGGGTCAGGCAGGGACAGTCCTTTAGGGGTCAGGCAGGGACAGTCCTTTAGAGGGTAGGGGTCAGGCAGGGACAGTCCTTTAGAGGGTAGGGGTCAGGCAGGGACAGTCCTTTAGTGGGTCAGGCAGGGACAGTCCTTTAGCGGGTATTGGTCAGGCAGGGACAGCCCTTTAGGGGTCAGGCAGGGACAGTCCTTTAGCGGGTAGGGGTCAGGCAGGGACAGTCCTTTAGCGTGTAGGGGTCAGGCAGGGACAGTCCTTTAGAGGGTAGGGGTCAGGTAGGGACAGTCCTTTAGGGGTCAGGCAGGGACAGTCCTTTAGAGGGTAGGGGTCAGGAAGGGACAGTCCTTTAGAGGGTAGGGGTCAGGTAGGGACAGTCCTTTAGGGGTCAGGCAGGGACAGTCCTTTAGAGGGTAGGGGTCAGGTAGGGACAGTCTTTTAGAGGGTAGGGGTCAGGCAGGGACAGTCCTTTAGCGAGTAGGCGTCAGGTAGGGACAGTCCTTTAGGGGTCAGGTAGGGACAGTCCTTTAGAGGGTAGGGGTCAGGCAGGGACAGTCCTTTAGAGGGTCAGGCAGGGACAGTCCTTTAGGGGTCAGGCAGGGACAGTCCTTTAGCGGGTAGGGGTCAGTCAGGGACAGTCCTTTAGAGGGTAGGGGTCAAGCAGGGACAGTCCTTTAGGGGTCAGGCAGGGACAGTCCTTTAGAGGGTAGGAGTCAGGCAGGGACAGTCCTTTAGTGGGTAGGAGTCAGGCAGGGACAGTCCTTTAGCGGGTAGGGGTCAGTCAGGGACAGTCCTTTAGAGGGTAGGGGTCAGTTAGGGACAGTCCTTTAGAGGGTAGGGGTCAAGCAGGGACAGTCCTTTAGGGGTCAGGCAGGGACAGTCCTTTAGAGGGTAGGAGTCAGGCAGGGACAGTCCTTTAGCGGGTAGGAGTCAGGCAGGGACAGTCCTTTAGCGGGTAGGGGTCAGTCAGGGACAGTCCTTTAGAGGGTAGGGGTCAGGCAGGGACATTCCTTTAGGGGGTAGGAGTCAGGCAGGGACAGTCCTTTAGTGGGTCAGGCAGGGACAGTCCTTTAGCGGGTAGGGGTCAGGCAGGGACAGCCCTTTAGGGGTCAGGCAGGGACAGTCCTTTAGCGGGTAGGGGTCAGGCAGGGACAGTCCTTTAGCGGGTAGGGGTCAGGCAGGGACAGTCCTTTAGAGGGTAGGGGTCAGGTAGGGACAGTCCTTTAGAGGGTAGGAGTCAGGCAGGGACAGCCCTTTAGTGGGTCAGGCAGGGACAGTCCTTTAGAGGGTAGGAGTCAGGCAGGGACAGTCCTTTAGTGGGTCAGGCAGGGACAGTCCTTTAGCGGGTAGGGGTCAGGCAGGGACAGCCCTTTAGGGGTCAGACAGGGACAGTCCTTTAGCGGGTAGGGGTCAGGCAGGGACAGTTCTTTAGCGGGTAGGGGTCAGGCAGGGACAGTCCTTTAGAGGGTAGGAGTCAGGCAGGGACAGTCCTTTAGTGGGTCAGGCAGGGACAGTCCTTTAGAGGGTAGGAGTCAGGCAGGGACAGTCCTTTAGTGGGTCAGGCAGGGACAGTCCTTTAGCGGGTAGGGGTCAGGCAGGGACAGCCCTTTAGGGGTCAGACAGGGACAGTCCTTTAGCGGGTAGGGGTCAGGCAGGGACAGTCCTTTAGCGGGTAGGGGTCAGGCAGGGACAGTCCTTTAGAGGGTAGGGGTCAGGTAGGGACAGTCCTTTAGAGGGTAGGGGTCAGGCAGGGACAGTCCTTTAGAGGGTAGGGGTCAGGTAGGGACAGTCCTTTAGGGGTCAGGCAGGGACAGTCCTTTAGCGGGTAGGGGTCAGGCAGGGACAGTCCTTTAGAGGGTAGGGGTCAGGTAGGGACAGTCCTTTAGAGGTCAGGCAGGGACAGTCCTTTAGAGGTCAGTCAGGGACAGTCCTTTAGAGGGTAGGGGTCAAGCAGGGACAGTCCTTTAGGGGTCAGGCAGGGACAGTCCTTTAGAGGGTAGGAGTCAGGCAGGGACAGTCCTTTAGTGGGTAGGAGTCAGGCAGGGACAGTCCTTTAGCGGGTAGGGGTCAGTCAGGGACAGTCCTTTAGAGGGTAGGGGTCAGTCAGGGACAGTCCTTTAGAGGGTAGGGGTCAAGCAGGGACAGTCCTTTAGGGGTCAGGCAGGGACAGTCCTTTAGAGGGTAGGAGTCAGGCAGGGACAGTCCTTTAGCGGGTAGGAGTCAGGCAGGGACAGTCCTTTAGCGGGTAGGGGTCAGTCAGGGACAGTCCTTTAGAGGGTAGGCGTCAGGCAGAGACAGTCCTTTAGAGGGTAGGGGTCAGGCAGGGACATTCCTTTAGGGGGTAGGAGTCAGGCAGGGACAGTCCTTTAGTGGGTCAGGCAGGGACAGTCCTTTAGCGGGTAGGGGTCAGGCAGGGACAGCCCTTTAGGGGTCAGGCAGGGACAGTCCTTTAGCGGGTAGGGGTCAGGCAGGGACAGTCCTTTAGCGGGTAGGGGTCAGGCAGGGACAGTCCTTTAGAGGGTAGGGGTCAGGTAGGGACAGTCCTTTAGAGGGTAGGAGTCAGGCAGGGACAGTCCTTTAGTGGGTCAGGCAGGGACAGTCCTTTAGAGGGTAGGAGTCAGGCAGGGACAGTCCTTTAGTGGGTCAGGCAGGGACAGTCCTTTAGCGGGTAGGGGTCAGGCAGGGACAGCCCTTTAGGGGTCAGACAGGGACAGTCCTTTAGCGGGTAGGGGTCAGGCAGGGACAGTCCTTTAGCGGGTAGGGGTCAGGCAGGGACAGTCCTTTAGAGGGTAGGAGTCAGGCAGGGACAGTCCTTTAGTGGGTCAGGCAGGGACAGTCCTTTAGAGGGTAGGAGTCAGGCAGGGACAGTCCTTTAGTGGGTCAGGCAGGGACAGTCCTTTAGCGGGTAGGGGTCAGGCAGGGACAGCCCTTTAGGGGTCAGACAGGGACAGTCCTTTAGCGGGTAGGGGTCAGGCAGGGACAGTCCTTTTGCGGGTAGGGGTCAATCAGGGACAGTCCTTTAGAGGGTAGGGGTCAGGTAGGGACAGTCCTTTAGAGGGTAGGGGTCAGGCAGGGACAGTCCTTTAGCGGGTAGGGGTCAGGCAGGGACAGTCCTTTAGAGGGTAGGGGTCAGGTAGGGACAGTCCTTTAGGGGTCAGGCAGGGACAGTCCTTTAGCGGGTAGGGGTCAGGCAGGGACAGTCCTTTAGAGGGTAGGGGTCAGGTAGGGACAGTCCTTTAGAGGTCAGGCAGGGACAGTCCTTTAGTGGGTAGGGGTCAGGCAGGGACAGTCCTTTACAGGGTAGGGGTCAGGTAGGGACAGTCCTTTAGAGGGTAGGGGTCAGGTAGGGACAATCCTTTAGAGGGTAGGGGTCAGGCAGGGACAGTCCTTTAGGGGTCAGGCAGGGACAGTCCTTTAGCGGGTAGGGGTCAGTCAGGGACAGTCCTTTAGAGGGTAGGGGTCAAGCAGGGACAGTCCTTTAGGGGTCAGGCAGGGACAGTCCTTTAGCGGGTAGGGGTCAGTCAGGGACAGTCCTTTAGAGGGTAGGGGTCAAGCAGGGACAGTCCTTTATGGGTCAGGCAGGGACAGTCCTTTAGTGGGTAGGGTTCAAGCAGGGACAGTCCTTTAGGGGTTAGGCAGGGACAGCCCTTGTAGTTCCTCTAGGAATGCCCTCACCCCCCGGCCTCACTTCCCTCTGACAGGAGAGAGAAAGCTCCCTGGTTTCCCCTGGCTGACTGTGACCATGGTGATCCCTCTTTGTCTCTTCTCACTTCTCCCCGTTATCCTCCCTTGTCCTTTCCTGGGCTAGACTGGGCTACCCCACAGCTATAACAACAGCTATTGAAGTGTGTTTTGCTCTTTTAGCATGCTAGCTTTCTGTGGGTGTTCTGTTAGCATGCTAGCTCTCTGTGGGTGCTCTGTCAGCATGCTAGCTCTCGGTGGGTGCTCTGTTAGAATGCTAGCTCTCTGTGGGTTCTCTGTTAGCATGCTAGTTCTCTGTGGGTGCTCTGTTAGCAGACTATCTCTCTGTGGGTGCTCTGTTAGCATGCTAGCTCTCTGTGGGTGCTCTGTTAGAATGCTAGCTCTCTGTGGGTTCTCTGTTAGCATGCTAGTTCTCTGTGGGTGCTCTGTTAGCATACTAGCTCTCTGTTGGGTGCTCTGTTAGCATACTAGCTGTCTGTTGGTGTGCTCTGTTAGCATGCTAGTTCTCTGTGGGTGCTCTGTTAGCATACTAGCTCTCTGTTGGGTGTTCTGTTAGCATACTAGCTCTCTGTTGGGTGCTCTGTTAGCATGCTTGCTCTGTGTGTGTGTGTGTGTGTGTGTGTGTGTGTGTGTGTGTGTGTGTGTGTGTGTGTGTGTGTGTGTGTGTGTGTGTGTGTGTGTAAATCCCCAGGTATGCATGCACACTCCCTAGTGTGTGTGTTTCAGGCTGTGGTTGAGCACCTACTCTCTGAACATCACCCCAATGACAGGTCCTATCAACACCCACACCCCTCACCAACCCTATCACACTCCCCAGCCCCCCACATCAGAGCCCACTGGACAGGCAGTTACAAGACAGACACTAGCACAACACAATGCTAGTTGACAATAGGCGCCATTGGGGCTCTGTAATGGTGTGTAAGTGATGAGCAGAGTTCAGCCGGCTGTCTCCTGGTTGGGCCATGCATCGCTGGCTGTGTTTAGTGACAAATACTGCTTTGGTTTCCTCGCACTCTCTTGGGGCTGGACATCACGGCATGGTAGTCTGTAAGTGTGGTTAATAGTTACCAGACACAGCACAGTGCTAGCTGACACTAGGCGTCCAATGTGGCTCTGTAAGTGTGTTTACTAGTTACCAGACACAGCACAGTGCTAGCTGACACTAGGTGTCCATTGTGGCTCTGTAAGTGTGTTTAATAGTTACCAGACACAGCACAGTGCTAGCTGACACATTGTGGCTCTGGAAACGTCATTTATTTTTGGATCTGCCCCTGGAAACGTCATTTATTTTGGGATCCACCCCTGGAAACGTCATTTATTTTGGGATCCGCCCCTGGAAACGTCATTTATTTTGGGATCCGCCCCTGGAAACGTCATTTATTTTGGGATCCGCCCCTGGAAACGTCATTTATTTTGGGATCCGCTCCTGGAAACGTCATTTATTTTGGGATCCGCCCCTGGAAACGTCATTTATTTTGGGATCCGCCCCTGGAAACGTCATTTATTTTGGGATCCGCCTCTGGAAACGTCATTTATTTTGGGATCCGCCCCTGGAAACAACATTTGTTTTGGGATCCGCCTCTGGAAACGTCATTTGTTTTGGGATCCGCCCCTGGAAACGTCATTTGTTTTGGGATCCGCCCCTGGAAACGTCATTTGTTTTGGGATCCGCCCCTGGAAACGTCATTTGTTTTGGGCTCCGCCCCTGGAAACGTCATTTTCCTGATGATGCGCGAGTTGAGAAGGACCGTCTCATTTCAAGCAAGCGCCTTTCCTTCCATGGTCACTCTCCTCCATTTCCTTTCACCTTTTTCAAAGAGAGCAAATCTAATTGATAAAAGGCCAATGCCTTCAGGTTCCTCAACATCCTGTTTGCCCTAAAGCAACAGAATTAATAACACATTCTAAAAAATAACACCACAGTCTGATTGGCAGCCTTTTAAATATACATAGAAATCAAGTATTCAACCAGAATCTCTAATCATCAGAAAATCTCTGAATATCAATGAGGACCGTTGTGTGATGTATGAATGTCCACCTTTTGTTGATGTATTCCACTGTGTGTGTGTGTGTGTGTGTGTGTGTGTGTGTGTGTGTGTGTGTGTGTGTGTGTGTGTGTGTGTGTGTGTGTGTGTGTGTGTGTGTGTGTGTGTGTGTGTGTGTGTGTATGTGTAGTGGCAGTCCTGTACCCGTGTCCTCTATCTCCTCTTCTCCTATCCTTTCTCTCTCTATGTCTCTCTTTGTCTCTCGCTGTATCTCTCTCTTTCTCTCTCGCTGTCTCTCTCTCTTTCTCTCTCTATGTCTCTCTCTTTCTCTCTCTATGTCTCTCTCTCTTTCTCTCTCTATGTCTCTCTCTCTTTCTCTCTCTCTGGCAGGCAGCCGGTGATAATGACGCAGAGAGAAAAAAAGAAGGGAGAGAAGAAGAAGGGGGAGAGAATGGAGGGAGAGAGAGAGAGAGCAGATGCTGTATGGAACAGATGAGGACTAGACCTAGATGGTAGAATATAGCCTAACTAGCCTGACTGATGAATAACAGAAGAGCAGGTATGTAGAGAGAGATGGAATGAGGGGAACGAGGGCAAAATAAAGAGGCATGGTTTCACTCACACAGCACCCTGTGTGGCTATGTGACGTCATCAACACCCTGCGTCACTGAGTTTGTCATTGGACTCTGTGTGTGTCTGGGGCACGGGGCTAGTCAGGGTAACAGTGGGCATGTTTCAAACCAGACTTGACTCTCTGGCCTCCAGGGAAAGACGTGTGAGAGGGTCAGAGAGACGAGACACTGCATGGTACGGTATAGAACTGGTTTTTGTTTGGCACAGAATGGATGGATTTGTTCGTATGGGAATACATCACTGCTGCATAGACAGTGGCTAGTGTTGTTGTGATGAATGACGTTGTGTGGATGTACGTGTGTGCTGCTGGCTTCCTGCTTCAGCCCTCAACCAGAGGGTCGGGATGCTACTGCGCTCTGTTGTCATGGTGATGCGGGAAATGAGAAAACCGGGATTATGTGAATTTGTGCGCAGGCAGAAACGAAGAGAGAGAGAGGGAGGGGAGCGAGAGAGAGAGAGTGAGAGAGAAAAAGGAGAGAGAGAGTGAGTGAGAGAGTGAGGAGAGAGAGCGAGAGAGAAAGAGAGAGTGAGAGAAATGAGAGCGAGAGAGAGAGAGAGGGAGGAGAGAGAGTGAGAGGAGAGAGAGAGAGAGAGAGAGAGGGAGGAGAGAGTGAGAGGAGAGAGAGAGGGAGGAGAGAGAGAGAGAGAGAGAGAGAGAAACAGGAGTACAGGAAGGACCGATGCTGAGGGAAGCTTCTTGCTGTGTTTTCATCAGGGTTATTATCACTGGTTCTTGAACAAGACGTCTGCTGCTGCTTTTGGGATACTGCGACCACACACACTCGCACACACACACACACACACACACACACACTCTCTCTCTTATACATACACGCTTTCTCTCGCTCTCTCGCGCTTGCTCACACACATACACACATACACACACACGCTTGCTCTCGAACACACACACACACTCTGGCCTTGTCAGCATGGCCATGGACCGTGATGTCAACAGTGATGGTGGCGCGTGTGTGATGGTACAGTAGCTTTAGGACTGTGTTGACACACACATGACGAACAGTACTTCCCAGGGGCCCAGCTGAGGGACACTACACAGGCCTGGCCAGGGGCCCTCCACGGCATGGTAAATACTCTGGGTTTACGTTTGAACCCCTACCACCGCCGACTGTCTCTGCTAGCATGGATAACACTGTAGCAAGGAAAGAATGCTGAATAGTTTGACTACAGCGAGTGACTTTGTGTTGATGAGTTGAGTTGCTTTGAGAAGAGAGGTCTGTGTATTAGTGTCTGTATGACGTGAAGGCTGAAGGGGATGGATTGTGATTTGGGGAGACTTAGCTAATAGCTAGTTCTTTGGGTACATGTTCTTCACTGTAAGCATTGGTATTTGATGGAGATGTCTGTGTGGATAGAGATGACAGGCCTGGCGTTTTGTAGCGGTATGTGAGGCTAGAAGGCGTGACTAATTGTTAGAGATATTGTGATACTGAATTGATTATACTGCTGCCGCTGTGTGTGTGCTGCTGAAGTTGTTCCATCGCTCTCTGTCCCCCGCTGGCTTTGTTCCCTGAGGGAGTGACTCTGCCTGACTCTGCTTCTACACCGGCATTGCTTGCTGTTTGGGGTTTTAAGCTGGGTTTCTGTACAGCACTTTGAGATATCAGCTGATGTACGAAGGGCTATATAAATACATTTGATTTGATTTGATTAATACAGTCAGGGTGTGTGTGTGTGTGTGTGTGTGTGTGGGGGAGGGGGGGGGGGTTGTTATAGTGTGTGCATGCTCAAGGTTGTATTTGTATACAGCGGCTATACACAATAGAGGTCGACCGATTATGATTTTTCAACGCCGATACCGATTAATCGGACAGTTTTTATATATATATTTGTAATAATGACAATTACAACAATACTGAATGAACACTTTTATTTTAACTTACTATAATATATCAATAAAATCAATTTAGTCTTAAATAAATAATGAAACCTGTTCAATTTGGTATAAATAATGCAAAAACAAAGTTTTGAAGAAGAAAGTAAAAGTGCAATATGTGCCATGTAAGAAAGCTAACGTTCCTTGCTCAGAACATGAGAACGTATGAAAGCTGGTGGTTCCTTTTAACACGAGTCTTCAATATTCCCAGGTAAGAAGTTTTAGGTTGTAGTCGCTGTAGGACTATTTCTCTCTATACCATTTGTGTTTCATATATCTTTGACTATTGGATGTTCTTATAGGCACTTTAGTATTGCCAGCCTAATCTCGGGAGTTGATAGGCTTGAAGTCATCAACAGCTGCTGGCAAAACGCACGAAAGTGCTGTTTGAATGAATGCTTACGAGCCTGCTGCTGCCTTCCACCTCAGTCAGACTGCTCTATCAAATATCAAATCATAGACATAATTATAATATAATAACACACAGAAATACCAGCCTTTGGTCATTAATATGGTCAAATCCGGAAACTATCATTTCGAAAACAAAATGTTTATTCTTTCAGTGAAATACAGGACCGTTCCGTATTTTTTCTAACGGGTGGCATCCCTAAATCTAAATATTGCTGTTACATTGCATAACTTTCAATGTTATGTCATAAATATGTACAATTCTGGCAAATTAATTACGGTCTTTGTTAGGAAACAGTGGTCTTCACACAGTTCACAACGAGCCAGGCGGCCCAAACTGCTGCATAAACCCGGACTCTGCTTGCACGGAACGCAAGAGAAGTGACACAATTTCCCTAGTTAAAATGAAATTCATGTTAGCAGGCATTATTAACCAAATATTCAGGTTTAAAAATATATACTTGTGTATTGATCTTAAGAAAGACATCGATGTTTATGGTTCGGTAACATTGGTGCAACAACAGTGCTTATTTAGTTTGTCGAAGTAGGCTGTGATTCAATGATATATTAACAGGCACCACATCGATTATATGCAACGCAGGACAAGCTAGTTAAACTAGTAATATCATCAACCATGTGTAGTTAACTAGTGACTATGTTAAGATTGATTGTTTTTTATAAGATCAGTTTAATGCTAGCTAGCAACTTACCTTGGCTCCTTGCTGCACTCACGTAACACAATCTCCTTGTGGAGTGCAATGTAATAGGCTATAATTGGTGTCTAAAAATACCGATTGTTATGAAAACTAGAAATCGGCCCTAATTAATCAGCCGTTGCGATTAATCGGTTGACCTCTAATCCACATCATATCATCTTTAAAGTGTAGTAGATGTTGTTAGATGCTCTGAGACAATGGAGAGAGACAGACAGAGAGAATAGTGGGGTCTGAATAGAAATCACAACCTTTATAGACAAATGCTTATTGGCTGCCATTACAGTACATGATTTCTCCTGAACATGGGTCATTTATCATGCCCTAATGATTAAGGGAAACCAATGGAATATTGTTATGTATAGAACAGGAAGATAAATTGCCGTGCTCAGCTCAATGTTTTGGGTGCCGGCTTCAAAAGACACATACTGGAAGAAAGTACAAAAAACGCACTCACAGAACACACACAGAGCACACACAGAGCACACACAGACCACACACAGAACACACACAGAACACACACAGAACACACACACACAAAACACACACAGAACACACACACACAAAACACACACAGAACACACACAGAGCACACACAGAGCACACACAGAACACACACAGAACACACACAGAGCACACACAGAACACACACAGAACACACACAGAACACACACAAAACACACACACAGAACACACACAGAACACACACAGAGCACACACAGAGCACACACAGAACACACACAGAACACACACAGAGCACACACAGAACACACACAGAACACACACAGAACACACACAGCATATAACATGTTCTAATGTGGTGCTGTGAATAGTTTGTTTATGCTAGTGATGTCTTCTGTCCGTACACCTGTGAATTTACTCCTTTCACAATGACAAAGGGGACGGAACACAAACAACGGGGCCACAATTCCACCCAGAACCCCCTGATTCACAGCTGCAGAGCTCTAGTGTGCTGCTGAAATGCCTGTCCTTGAGATATCTCCTGTGAAATCTGTCGTTAGGGAAGGTGTCTGGAGTGGACTGTGATGAGGCTGCATTTTGCCCCATCTGTGTGTGTGTGTGTGTGTGTGTGTGTGTGTGTGTGTGTGTGTGTGTGTGTGTGTGTGTGTGTGTGTGTGTGTGTGTGTGTGTGTGTGTGTGTGTGTGTGTGTGTGTGTGTGTGTGTGTGTGTGTGTGTGTGTGTGTGTGTGTGTGTGTGTGTGTGTGTGTGTGTGTGTGAGTGTGATTTCTCTGCTCCTGGAGAGCAGCAGACTGCCCCTTCATGCCCCAGCAATCTATCTGGTGATACAGTGGAGACAAGAGAGGACAACGACTAGTAGACAGATGTGTCCTGGTGGTACAGTGGAGACAAGAGAGGACAAACGACTAGTAGACAGATGTGTCCTGGTGGTACAGTGGAGACAAGAGAGGACAACCAACTAGTAAACAGATGTGTCCTGGTGATACAGTGGAGACAAGAGAGGACAACGACTAGTAGACAGATGTGTCCTGGTGATACAGTGGAGACAAGAGAGGACAACCAACTAGTAAACAGATGTGTCCTGGTGATACAGTGGAGACAAGAGAGGACAACGACTAGTAAACAGATGTGTCCTGGTGGTACAGTGGAGACAAGAGAGGACAACGACTAGTAAACAGATGTGTCCTGGTGGTACAGTGGAGACAAGAGAGGACAACGACTAGTAAACAGATGTGTCCTGGTGGTACAGTGGAGACAAGAGAGGACAACGACTAGTAAACAGATGTGTCCTGGTGATACAGTGGAGACAAGAGAGGACAACGACTAGTAAACAGATGTGTCCTGGTGGTACAGTGGAGACAAGAGAGGACAACGACTAGTAAACAGATGTGTCCTGGTGGTACAGTGGAGACAAGAGGACAACGACTAGTAAACAGATATGTCCTGATGGTACAGTGGAGACAAGAGAGGACAACGACTAGTAAACAGATGTGTCCTGGTGGTACAGTGGAGACAAGAGAGGACAACGACTAGTAAACAGATGTGTCCTGGTGGTACAGTGGAGACAAGAGAGGACAACGACTAGTAAACAGATGTGTCCTGGTGGTACAGTGGAGACAAGAGGACAACGACTAGTAAACAGATGTGTCCTGATGGTACAGTGGAGACAAGAGAGGACAACCAACTAGTAAACAGATGTGTCCTGGTGGTACAGTGGAGACAAGAGAGGACAACGACTAGTAAACAGATGTGTCCTGGTGGTACAGTGGAGACAAGAGAGGACAACGACTAGTAAACAGATGTGTCCTGGTGGTACAGTGGAGACAAGAGGACAACGACTAGTAAACAGATGTGTCCTGGTGGTACAGTGGAGACAAGAGAGGACAACCGACTAGTAAACAGATGTGTCCTGGTGGTACAGTGGAGACAAGAGGACAACGACTAGTAAACAGATGTGTCCTGGTGATACAGTGGAGACAAGAGAGGACAACGACTAGTAAACAGATGTGTCCTGGTGGTACAGTGGAGACAAGAGAGGACAACCGACTAGTAAACAGATGTGTCCTGGTGATACAGTGGAGACAAGAGAGGACAACGACTAGTAAACAGATGTGTCCTGGTGATACAGTGGAGACAAGAGAGGACAACGACTAGTAGACAGATGTGTCCTGGTGGTACAGTGGAGACAAGAGAGGACAACCGACTAGTAAACAGATGTGTCCTGGTGGTACAGTGGAGACAAGAGAGGACAACGACTAGTAGACAGATGTGTCCTGGTGGTACAGTGGAGACAAGAGGACAACGACTAGTAAACAGATGTGTCCTGATGGTACAGTGGAGACAAGAGAGGACAACGACTAGTAAACAGATGTGTCCTGGTGGTACAGTGGAGACAAGAGGACAACGACTAGTAAACAGATGTGTCCTGGTGGTACAGTGGAGACAAGAGAGGACAACGACTAGTAAACAGATGTGTCCTGGTGGTACAGTGGAGACAAGAGAGGACAACGACTAGTAAACAGATGTGTCCTGGTGGTACAGTGGAGACGAGAGGACAACCAACTAGTAAACAGATGTGTCCTGGTGATACAGTGGAGACAAGAGAGGACAACGACTAGTAAACAGATGTGTCCTGGTGGTACAGTGGAGACAAGAGAGGACAACCAACTAGTAAACAGATGTGTCCTGGTGATACAGTGGAGACAAGAGAGGACAACGACTAGTAAACAGATGTGTCCTGGTGGTACAGTGGAGACAAGAGAGGACAACGACTAGTAAACAGATGTGTCCTGGTGGTACAGTGGAGACAAGAGGACAACCGACTAGTAAACAGATGTGTCCTGGTGATACAGTGGAGACAAGAGAGGACAACGACTAGTAAACAGATGTGTCCTGGTGGTACAGTGGAGACAAGAGGACAACGACTAGTAAACAGATGTGTCCTGGTGGTACAGTGGAGACAAGAGAGGACAACGACTAGTAAACAGATGTGTCCTGGTGGTACAGTGGAGACAAGAGAGGACAACGACTAGTAAACAGATGTGTCCTGGTGGTACAGTGGAGACAAGAGAGGACAACGACTAGTAAACAGATGTGTCCTGGTGATACAGTGGAGACAAGAGAGGACAACGACTAGTAAACAGATGTGTCCTGGTGGTACAGTGGAGACAAGAGAGGACAACCAACTAGTAAACAGATGTGTCCTGGTGATACAGTGGAGACAAGAGGACAACCGACTAGTAAACAGATGTGTCCTGGTGGTACAGTGGAGACAAGAGGACAACCGACTAGTAAACAGATGTGTCCTGGTGGTACAGTGGAGACAAGAGAGGACAACGACTAGTAAACAGATGTGTCCTGGTGGTACAGTGGAGACAAGAGGACAACGACTAGTAAACAGATGTGTCCTGGTGGTACAGTGGAGACAAGAGAGGACAACGACTAGTAAACAGATGTGTCCTGGTGGTACAGTGGAGACAAGAGAGGACAACGACTAGTAGACAGATGTGTCCTGGTGATACAGTGGAGACAAGAGAGGACAACGACTAGTAAACAGATGTGTCCTGGTGGTACAGTGGAGACGAGAGGACAACCGACTAGTAAACAGATGTGTCCTGGTGGTACAGTGGAGACAAGAGAGGACAACGACTAGTAAACAGATGTGTCCTGGTGGTACAGTGGAGACAAGAGGACAACGACTAGTAAACAGATGTGTCCTGGTGGTACAGTGGAGACAAGAGGACAACGACTAGTAAACAGATGTGTCCTGGTGGTACAGTGGAGACAAGAGAGGACAACCGACTAGTAAACAGATGTGTCCTGGTGATACAGTGGAGACAAGAGAGGACAACCGACTAGTAAACAGATGTGTCCTGGTGATACAGTGGAGACAAGAGAGGACAACGACTAGTAAACAGATGTGTCCTGGTGGTACAGTGGAGACAAGAGAGGACAACCGACTAGTAAACAGATGTGTCCTGGTGGTACAGTGGAGACAAGAGGACAACGACTAGTAAACAGATGTGTCCTGGTGGTACAGTGGAGACAAGAGAGGACAACGACTAGTAAACAGATGTGTCCTGGTGGTACAGTGGAGACAAGAGGACAACGACTAGTAAACAGATGTGTCCTGGTGGTACAGTGGAGACAAGAGAGGACAACGACTAGTAAACAGATGTGTCCTGGTGGTACAGTGGAGACAAGAGGACAACGACTAGTAAACAGATGTGTCCTGGTGATACAGTGGAGACAAGAGAGGACAACCAACTAGTAAACAGATGTGTCCTGGTGGTACAGTGGAGACAAGAGAGGACAACCGACTAGTAAACAGATGTGTCCTGGTGGTACAGTGGAGACAAGAGGACAACGACTAGTAAACAGATATGTCCTGGTGATACAGTGGAGACAAGAGAGGACAACCAACTAGTAAACAGATGTGTCCTGGTGGTACAGTGGAGACAAGAGAGGACAACCAACTAGTAAACAGATGTGTCCTGGTGGTACAGTGAAGACGTGAGAGGACAACGACTAGTAAACAGATGTGTCCTGGTGGTACAGTGGAGACAAGAGGACAACGACTAGTAAACAGATATGTCCTGGTGGTACAGTGGAGACAAGAGAGGACAACGACTAGTAAACAGATGTGTCCTGGTGATACAGTGGAGACAAGAGGACAACGACTAGTAAACAGATGTGTCCTGGTGGTACAGTGGAGACAAGAGGACAACAACTAGTAGACAGATATGTCCTGGTGGTACAGTGGAGACAAGAGAGGACAACGACTAGTAAACAGATGTGTCCTGGTGATACAGTGGAGACAAGAGAGGACAACGACTAGTAAACAGATGTGTCCTGGTGGTACAGTGGAGACAAGAGAGGACAACGACTAGTAAACAGATGTGTCCTGGTGGTACAGTGGAGACAAGAGGACAACGACTAGTAAACAGATGTGTCCTGGTGATACAGTGGAGACAAGAGAGGACAACGACTAGTAAACAGATGTGTCCTGGTGATACAGTGGAGACAAGAGAGGACAACGACTAGTAAACAGATATGTCCTGGTGGTACAGTGGAGACAAGAGAGGACAACGACTAGTAAACAGATGTGTCCTGGTGATACAGTGGAGACGAGAGAGGACAACCGACTAGTAAACAGATGTGTCCTGGTGGTACAGTGGAGACAAGAGAGGACAACGACTAGTAAACAGATGTGTCCTGGTGGTACAGTGGAGACAAGAGAGGACAACGACTAGTAAACAGATGTGTCCTGGTGATACAGTGGAGACGAGAGGACAACCGACTAGTAAACAGATGTGTCCTGGTGGTACAGTGGAGACAAGAGAGGACAACGACTAGTAAACAGATGTGTCCTGGTGGTACAGTGGAGACAAGAGAGGACAACGACTAGTAAACAGATGTGTCCTGGTGATACAGTGGAGACGAGAGAGGACAACCGACTAGTAAACAGATGTGTCCTGGTGGTACAGTGGAGACAAGAGAGGACAACGACTAGTAAACAGATGTGTCCTGGTGGTACAGTGGAGACAAGAGAGGACAACGACTAGTAGACAGATGTGTCCTGGTGATACAGTGGAGACAAGAGGACAACCGACTAGTAAACAGATGTGTCCTGGTGATACAGTGGAGACAAGAGAGGACAACGACTAGTAAACAGATGTGTCCTGGTGATACAGTGGAGACAAGAGAGGACAACCGACTAGTAAACAGATGTGTCCTGGTGGTACAGTGGAGACAAGAGGACAACGACTAGTAAACAGATGTGTCCTGGTGATACAGTGGAGACAAGAGGACAACGACTAGTAAACAGATGTGTCCTGGTGGTACAGTGGAGACAAGAGAGGACAACGACTAGTAAACAGATGTGTCCTGGTGGTACAGTGGAGACAAGAGAGGACAACGACTAGTAAACAGATGTGTCCTGGTGGTACAGTGAAGACAAGAGAGGACAACCAACTAGTAAACAGATGTGTCCTGGTGATACAGTGGAGACAAGAGAGGACAACGACTAGTAAACAGATGTGTCCTGGTGGTACAGTGGAGACAAGAGAGGACAACGACTAGTAAACAGATGTGTCCTGGTGGTACAGTGGAGACAAGAGAGGACAACGACTAGTAAACAGATGTGTCCTGGTGGTACAGTGGAGACAAGAGGACAACGACTAGTAAACAGATATGTCCTGATGGTACAGTGGAGACAAGAGAGGACAACGACTAGTAAACAGATGTGTCCTGGTGGTACAGTGGAGACAAGAGAGGACAACGACTAGTAAACAGATGTGTCCTGGTGGTACAGTGGAGACAAGAGAGGACAACGACTAGTAAACAGATGTGTCCTGGTGATACAGTGGAGACGAGAGGACAACGACTAGTAAACAGATATGTCCTGGTGGTACAGTGGAGACAAGAGAGGACAACGACTAGTAAACAGATGTGTCCTGGTGATACAGTGGAGACGAGAGGACAACGACTAGTAAACAGATGTGTCCTGGTGGTACAGTGGAGACGAGAGAGGACAACCGACTAGTAAACAGATGTGTCCTGGTGGTACAGTGGAGACAAGAGAGGACAACGACTAGTAAACAGATGTGTCCTGGTGGTACAGTGGAGACAAGAGAGGACAACGACTAGTAAACAGATGTGTCCTGGTGGTACAGTGGAGACAAGAGAGGACAACGACTAGTAAACAGATGTGTCCTGGTGGTACAGTGGAGACAAGAGAGGACAACGACTAGTAAACAGATGTGTCCTGGTGATACAGTGGAGACAAGAGAGGACAACGACTAGTAAACAGATGTGTCCTGATGGTACAGTGGAGACAAGAGGACAACGACTAGTAAACAGATGTGTCCTGGTGATACAGTGGAGACAAGAGAGGACAACGACTAGTAAACAGATGTGTCCTGGTGGTACAGTGGAGACAAGAGGACAACCGACTAGTAAACAGATGTGTCCTGGTGGTACAGTGGAGACAAGAGGACAACCGACTAGTAAACAGATGTGTCCTGGTGATACAGTGGAGACAAGAGAGGACAACGACTAGTAAACAGATGTGTCCTGGTGGTACAGTGGAGACAAGAGGACAACGACTAGTAAACAGATGTGTCCTGGTGGTACAGTGGAGACAAGAGGACAACAACTAGTAAACAGATGTGTCCTGGTGGTACAGTGGAGACAAGAGAGGACAACGACTAGTAAACAGATGTGTCCTGGTGATACAGTGGAGACGAGAGAGGACAACCAACTAGTAAACAGATGTGTCCTGGTGGTACAGTGGAGACAAGAGAGGACAACGACTAGTAAACAGATGTGTCCTGGTGGTACAGTGGAGACAAGAGGACAACGACTAGTAAACAGATGTGTCCTGGTGATACAGTGGAGACAAGAGAGGACAACGACTAGTAAACAGATGTGTCCTGGTGGTACAGTGGAGACAAGAGAGGACAACCAACTAGTAAACAGATGTGTCCTGGTGGTACAGTGGAGACGAGAGAGGACAACGACTAGTAAACAGATGTGTCCTGGTGGTACAGTGGAGACAAGAGAGGACAACGACTAGTAAACAGATGTGTCCTGGTGATACAGTGGAGACAAGAGAGGACAACGACTAGTAAACAGATGTGTCCTGGTGGTACAGTGGAGACAAGAGAGGACAACGACTAGTAAACAGATGTGTCCTGGTGGTACAGTGGAGACAAGAGGACAACGACTAGTAAACAGATGTGTCCTGGTGGTACAGTGGAGACAAGAGGACAACAACTAGTAAACAGATGTGTCCTGGTGGTACAGTGGAGACAAGAGAGGACAACGACTAGTAAACAGATGTGTCCTGGTGATACAGTGGAGACAAGAGAGGACAACGACTAGTAAACAGATGTGTCCTGGTGGTACAGTGGAGACAAGAGAGGACAACGACTAGTAAACAGATATGTCCTGGTGGTACAGTGGAGACAAGAGAGGACAACGACTAGTAAACAGATGTGTCCTGGTGGTACAGTGGAGACAAGAGAGGACAACGACTAGTAAACAGATGTGTCCTGGTGATACAGTGGAGACAAGAGAGGACAACCAACTAGTAAACAGATACACAAACCTATACTGAAATAGATTAGTCATGAAAAACGAACTATTAAAAAGGTGTAAACAATGTGCTGTGTGGTTCATAGGTGCTGTTGGAACACACACCTCGTGAAGTGTGTTCACTCATATCCACAGCCAAGCCTAAATAAAAACACACATAATTACAATGACGCAGATGTAATTACTAGCCCGGGCACACACACACACACACACACACACACACACACACACACACACACACACACACACACACACACACACACACAC
Organism: Oncorhynchus mykiss; assembly: GCF_057628025.1. Taxonomy (NCBI): domain Eukaryota; kingdom Metazoa; phylum Chordata; class Actinopteri; order Salmoniformes; family Salmonidae; genus Oncorhynchus; species Oncorhynchus mykiss. The sequence continues at coordinate 94,462,397 of NC_143033.1, read as the reverse complement.
AATGCAGTGTCTACAGACTTAAAACCAACACAAACATATTTTGACACACACACATTACTTTTCTACTTCAGCCCGACACACCCTCCACCAGACAGACAGACAGACAGACAGACAGACAGACAGACAGACAGACAGACAGGCAGGCAGACAGGCAGGCAGAGAGGCAGATAGTCCGTTTCATCTTTAGCGTGCCTAATTGAGCTTTGGTGCATGTTAATTCAGCAGTAAAACAACAGCTAGAGGTTACCAACCTGCTCCTCTTCTCTTAGATGTCTTCTTGTCTTTTTCTGCCTCCGTTAGCGTTTCCAGAGGGGGCTCCCTGTGTGTGTAGTACCCTGTCAGTTAGCTGTCCTTTTCTTCCCCTGCACATACAAGATGAATCCTGTCATACACTCCCCTCCTATGTTAGAGCACAGCTAGCTAACAGCTATTAGTCTGTTTCACTTCAGTCTTTGAGGAAATGTGGAAACTTCTTTGCAGAAGTGGTTTTCTATTCTGTTAGCTGGTTTGTTATTGTCAGACTGGAAGTTGTGGGAACAGTGAGGTCCAACTAAAATATGATGATAGTTTCTCTCTAATGTTAGACTGGGTTGTCTCTCTAATGTTAACGTGCTTTTCCTGGTGGCTTACTTGTATTGTTGACCTGCACATTTTTTAAATGTATTTTATTTTATTTCACCTTTATTTAACCAGGTAGGCCAGTTGAGAACACCTTTATTTAACCAGGTAGGCCAGTTGAGAACAAGTCTCATTTACAACTGCAACCTGGCCAAGATAAAGCAAAGCAGTTCGACACAAACAACAACACAGAGTTACACATGGAATAAACAAAACATAGTCAATAATACAGTAGAACAAATACAGTGCCTTGCGAAAGTATTCGGCCCCCTTGAACTTTGCGACCTTTTGCCACATTTCAGGCTTCAAACATAAAGATATAAAACTGTATTTTTTTGTGAAGAATCAACAACAAGTGGGACACAATCATGAAGTGGAACGACATTTATTGGATATTTCAAACTTTTTTAACAAATCAAAAACTAAAAAATTGGGCGTGCAAAATTATTCAGCCCCTTTACTTTCAGTGCAGCAAACTCTCTCCAGAAGTTCAGTGAGGATCTCTGAATGATCCAATGTTGACCTAAATGACTAATGATGATAAATACAATCCACCTGTGTGTAATCAAGTCTCCGTATAAATGCACCTGCACTGTGATAGTCTCAGAGGTCCGTTAAAAGCGCAGAGAGCATCATGAAGAACAAGGAACACACCAGGCAGGTCCGAGATACTGTTGTGAATAAGTTTAAAGCCGGATTTGGATACAAAAAGATTTCCCAAGCTTTAAACATCCCAAGGAGCACTGTGCAAGCGATAATATTGAAATGGAAGGAGTATCAGAACACTGCAAATCTACCAAGACCTGGCCGTCCCTCTAAACTTTCAGCTCATACAAGGAGAAGACTGATCAGAGATGCAGCCAAGAGGCCCATGATCACTCTGGATGAACTGCAGAGATCTACAGCTGAGGTGGGAGACTCTGTCCATAGGACAACAATCAGTTGTATATTGCACAAATCTGGCCTTTATGGAAGATTGGCAAGAAGAAAGCCATTTCTTAAAGATATCCATAAAAAGTGTAGTTTAAAGTTTGCCACAAGCCACCTGGGAGACACACCAAACATGTGGAAGAAGGTGCTCTGGTCAGATGAAACCAAAATGAACTTTTTGGCAACAATGCAAAACGTTATGTTTGGCGTAAAAGCAACACAGCTGAACACACCATCCCCACTGTCAAACATGGTGGTGGCAGCATCATGGTTTGGGCCTGCTTTTCTTCAGCAGGGACAGGGAAGATGGTTAAAATTGATGGGAAGATGGATGGAGCCAAATACAGGACCATTCTGTTAGAAAACCTGATGGAGTCTGCAAAAGACCTGAGACTGGGACGGAGATTTGTCTTCCAACAAGACAATGATCCAAAACATAAAGCAAAATCTACAATGGAATGGTTCAAAAATAAACATATCCAGGTGTTAGAATGGCCAAGTCAAAGTCCAGACCTGAATCCAATCGAGAATCTGTGGAAAGAACTGAAAACTGCTGTTCACAAATGCTCTCCATCCAACCTCACTGAGCTCGAGCTGTTTTGCAAGGAGGAATGGGAAAAAATGTCAGTCTCTCGATGTGCAAAACTGATAGAGACATACCCCAAGCGACTTACATCTGTAATCGCAGCAAAAGGTGGCGCTACAAAGTATTAACTTAAGGGGGCTGAATAATGTTGCACGCCCAATTTTTCAGTTTTTGATTTGTTAAAAAAGTTTGAAATATCCAATAAATGTCGTTCCACTTCATGATTGTGTCCCACTTGTTGTTGATTCTTCACAAAAAAATACAGTTTTATATCTTTATGTTTGAAGCCTGAAATGTGGCAAAAGGTCGCAAAGTTCAAGGGGGCCGAATACTTTCGCAAGGCACTGTATATACAGTGAGTGCAAATGAGGTAAGATAAGGGAGTTGAGGCAATAAATAGGCCATGGTGGCGAAGTAATTACAATATGGCAATTAAACACTGGAATGGTAGATGTGGAGAAGATGAATGTGCAAATAGAGATACTGGGGTGCAAAGGAGCAAGATAAATAAATAAATACAGTATGGGGATGAGGAAGGTAGATAGATGGGCTGTTTACAGATGGGCTATGTATAGGTGCAGTGATCTGTGAGCTGCTCTGACAGCTGGTGCTTAAAGCTAGTGAGGGAGATAAGTGTTTCCAGTTTCAGAGATGTTTGTAGTTCGTTCCAGTCATTGGCAGCAGAGAACTGGAAGGATAGACGACCAAAGGAGGAATTGGCTTTGGGGGTGACCAGTGAGATATACCTGCTGGAGCGAGTGCTACGAGTGGGTGTTGCTATGGTGACCAGTGAGCTGAGATAAGGCGGGGCTTTACCTAGCAGAGACTTTGGCAACGAGTATGAAGCGAGGGCCAACCAACGAGAGCGTACAGGTCGCAATGGTGGGTAGTCTATATGGGGCTTTGGTGACAAAATGGATGGCAGTGATAGACTGCATCCTGTTTGTTGAGTAGAGTGTTGGAGGCTATTTTATAGATGATATCACCGAAGTCGAGGATCGGTAGGATGGTCAGTTTTACTAGGGTATGTTTGGCAGCATGAGTGAAGGATGCTTTGTTGTGATATAGAAAGCCAATTCTAGATGTATGCTTAATGCGAGTCTGGAAGGAGAGTTTACAGTCTAACCAGACACCCAGGTATTTGTAGTTGTCCACATATTCTAAGTCAGAGCCGTCCAGAGTGGTGATGCTGGACGGGCGATCGATTGAAAAGCATGCATTTAGTTTTACTTGCGTTTAAGAGCAATTGGAGGCCACGGAAGGAGAGTTGTATGGCATTGAAGCTCGTCTGGAGGTTAGTTAACACAGTGTCCAAAGAGGGGCCAGAAGTATACAAAATGGTGTCGTCTGCGTAGAGGTGGATCAGAGAATCACCAGCAGCAAGAGCGACATCATTGATGTATACAGAGAAGAGAGTCGGCCCGAGGATTGAACCCTGTGGCACCCCCATAGAGACTGCCAGAGGTCTGGACAACATGCCCTCCGATTTGACACACTGAACTCTGTCTGAGAAGTAGTTGGTAAACCAGGCGAGGCAGTGATTTGAGAAACCAAGGCTGTCGAGTCTGGAACTGGGATTGGACTAATGAACAAAATACTAAAATATTTTAAATGTAATGTTTTGAGTAAACTATC